>NC_056729.1:814064181-814364181 GCF_019279795.1 Protopterus annectens
CCAGTATCCTCTGTTTACATATGTCATACTGCCAGCCCAGCTATTGGGAATTTTGTAAATAATGTTTTGTCATTTGTGAATATTGATATGATTTATACAGAAGTGTGTGTAAAGTACTGAGGCTAAAGGTCTTGTGGAGAGATTAAACTCTATGATCAATACCATGCTGTGGGCATTTGCAGACCAGTTTAAGATGGATTGGGACAAATATTTGCCCCATATGTTTGCTTACAGAGAGGTGCACCAGGAATCCACAGGTTTTTCACCCTTTGAGTTTCTGTATGGGCAGAGGGTGAGGGGACCTCTAGATTTTATTTAAGATGAGTGAGAGGATGAGTGTGAATCCCACAAGGAGTCTGTTGTAGCATATGTCCTAAACCTCAGGACAAGTCTCAGGGAACTCTTGGGCTTGGCCATGGAGAATCTGGCAGAAGCCCAACAGCGGAAAAAGGTCTGGTATGATAGGAATACTCGAGCTAGAAAGTATGCTGTAGGACACCAGGTTATGGTTCTCATTGCTGTCAGACACAACAAGCTTAGGACATACCCTTCAAAGTGGTAAGGGAGGTCAGAAATGTTAACTACATGGTAGAAATGCTAGGCAGGAAGCATGGGCATAAATTGTGCCATGTTAACATGATGCAACCTTACCATGATAGAGAGCCCATTATGCTGAGTATTTGCAGTTGATGGCAGGAGGAGTCTGGGGGGATCTCATGATTGATCTTCTCAGTGAGGCTTGGACTGAGACCTCAGTGGAAGGGGTAACAGTGTCCCAGCAGCTATCCCCTACCCAGGTTTGAGAAATTCGAGCAGTGTTACAGGGGTTTTGGGACATGTTCACTAGGAAATCAGGCTGCACCCACCTGGTGCACCACCATGAGGATACAGGACTGCAAAGGCCTATTAGGCAGGCCCCTTATAGGGTGCCTGAGAGGGTCAAACAGTCTCTGAGGGAGGAGATACAGGAAATATTAGAACTAGGGGTAATTCAGGACTCCATCAGTCCCTGGGCTTTCCCAGTGGTGCTGGTACCAAAAAAGGATGGAAGCACCAGGTTCTGTGTGGACTACAGGAAACTAAATTGTCACACAGATCCAGATGCTTACCCCATGCCTAAGACAGATGACCCCTAGAGCAGCTTGGTGGGGCTAAATATCTTACAACTATTGATCTTGCCAAGGGTTACTGGCAGGTGCCATTGATTCCCAGTGCTAGAGAGATGTCATCATTTGTGACTCATTTTGGCTTGTGTGAGTTCATGAAGATGCCCATTGGGATGAAAAATGCCGCAGCAACTTTTCAGAGGCTGGTAGATTGTATCCTAGCAGGAACATGAGATTTTTACCTTGCTTACCTAGATGATATTGCCATCTACAGCTGTTCTTGGCAAGATCTCTTTCAGCATGCCAGGGAGGTACTGGGCAGACTACAGAGGGCATTGTTGACCATTAAGCCCAGTAAGTGTCAGGTGGGTATGGCAGAGGTCTCCTACCTGGGACATAGAGTGGGGAGTAGTAAAATCAGGCCAGACCATGCCAAAGTGAAAGACATTGAGGCATGGCCTGCCACTGTTACCAAAAAGCAGATAAGAGCATTCTTAGGGACAGCAGGGTACTACAGAAAGTTTGTCCCAAATTATAGTACCATAGCTGCTCCCCTCACAGACATGACAAGGAAAAACAAGCCAGATAAGGTAATGTGGAGCCCATCATGTGAGCAGGAATTCCAGAAGCTTAAAGCAGCTTTGAGAGACCCCCCCTGTGTTAGTCAGTCCAGATTACAGCAAATAATTTGTTGTGCAGGGAGAAGAGCACCCAGTGGTATATCTCAACTGTAGGCTCCAACCCAGGGAAGAATGATATGTAGCTGTAGAAAAGGAATGTCTAGCCATAGTGTGTGCACTGCAGAAAATTCAGCCTTATATGTATGGAAGGAACATCACTGTAGTTACAGACCACAATCCCTTAACATGGCAACATTGAACCAGCCAGCAAAATGTCAAGATACCAAGGTGGAGCCTAAGGTTGCAGGCATATGATATGACAGTGCAGCACCACAGTGGGGTTAGCAATGCCAATGAATATGGGGTCTCAAGACAGGGTATGGGGTAGTGTATTTTCACTCTCTCATGTAACATTTCTCAAGGGTCACTTGAAAAACTAGCTTGATTTTTCGGGGGAAAATGTCACACTGCCAGAACAGCTATCGAGAATTTTGTAAATAATTCTATATCATTTGTGACTATTGATAAGTGTGTGTAAAGTACTGAGCTAAAATGTAACCACAGCATGCCCTACTTGAATAGAAAAGGTTTGGGAGGGTGGCCTGATGGTTAAGGTGTTTGTCTTACAAACACAGGGTCCAGGGTTTGAGCCCCACAAGGGATAATTGGCTAGGCTTGAAATGGCTCACAAGGGCAGTTAGCCTAGTATGAACCTATGAGCTAATCCTATGAACTATGAATGTATCTGCACTACTGTGATTGTTTAGATGTATGTATTTAATAGAATCTGGAACATAGGAGGTTAACTTGAAAAATTCAGAGAAAATAGTTGAAATTATTTTTTTTTTATAATTGCTGGGCCATAAAAAAAGAAGTTATCTCTCAGTTTCTGTGCAGTAGCAGACACAGTGTCTAGACCTGCAAGTTTTTTTGTATTATCTTGAAAGAGAAGTAATTACTAGGTTTGAGATGTAGAAGTGTGTGATAAACCGAGAGGCTGTCAGCCCAGCTAGATAGAATTTTGTAATAATTCTATGTCATTGTAAATATTAATATGATCCACAGGCTTGTTTGACAAATGTAAGGGACTGTGTTATATGCAGATCTTGAAGACTGTAACCACAGTGCACCCTGCTGGAAGAAAGCAGACATGTGTGTAAACTATGTGCCTATATAATGTATCTTTTCCTGTTAGAAAACTGGGACATACAGAGTTAACTGGCAAACTCTAAGAAAATAAGCTGCTAAATAAAGAATTTTACAATGTGTTATAAAGCCAGTTTATCTCAAGCTAGGAGACAGGATGTCTGGGCTAGGAGTTTCTTTCTATTGTCTTAAGACAGAGTTAATTACTAGGTTTTCAAGGTAGCTGTTTTACGACATCCAGCTCAGGCAAGCTTCAAAGAGAGAATTGCCAGCTTCAGAGAGATAACTATTCTTAACATAAACATGTTAAATTTTAAGTTCTGTGAGTCTAAGAACTTAAGTAGAGGTGACAAGAATGATGCAGTCTGAAATGAGTCAGCAGTAATGTGTATTATCAATTTAAGTACTATCTCTCAGAGAAAGAGTGAGCATTTTGTATCTTCTTCTAGACCTGTAAACATCAGCCCACCAGCACTGTGACCTGCTCTGTAAGTAAGATATTTAGATAAGTGATTTTTCTTAGAGACAGATAGGAATATAGCCAATTAGTGTAGATGTTTTCTATATTTATGTGAGACTATCCTACAATATTGTTTTAAAGTATTTTCCTGTGATTTCTGAACTCTCTATTGTCACTCCCCGGGATTTAGCAAACTTCCGTGCAGGAAGAGCTTATTCCTGTACGGAAGGGACCGTTCCTGTATGGCACAGCAGTGCACCATGCATATTCATGAAGGCGTGCTGCTGTGCTGTTAAACGGACACAGTTCTGTCTATGAATGCAGGGGCTGTATCTGGGAGCAGTGCTCTCACAATACACATGCACCTTGCACACCAGAATTGCCATTCAGCAATTTTAAATGAGTGAGAATGCTCATAACTCCCCCCAACCCCTCAGGGTAAGAAATCCGGCCAAAGCCATAAGGGACAATCATCCCTACCAAGGCAAAAGTTGAAAGAATAATAGATGTAGCATAAGCACATAAGCGCACACCTCCCAACCATCAGAGTAAGGAATGTGGGCAAAGCCATAAGGTACAATCGTCCCACAAAGCAGAAAGTTGATAGGATAACAGGTTCAGCATTGGCAGGGATATTCTGCAATAAAGTTTAAGCATAGCTGTGTGGGTATGCCCATTACTTAGCTATGCTTAATCCAGCTTAAACAGCACAAGAAGTTAAATAGCAGGAGACAGCCGACATATACAGCACTGCACCAGTGTAGTGGTTAGAGTGTACAATTTGCAAGCAGCCATTCCTAGTTTGGTCCCCACTGTAACCAATTTGCATTTTACATGTGAAAGCAGTAAATAAACATTTTTTTTAATTAGCTACTAAATAACATATATTTGTTAACCAGAGTACTGTAGTAGGACCAGATGTGAGGTGTCAGTTTAATAAAGTTTTGAAACCTCCATATAAACACAAGTGCCCCATACAGTATAGTCACACATGAATAAATGTAATGAAAGCACATTGGGGGATGTCAGGGACAATAAACACATTTATAATATGTTATGAATAATGAATCAATCCCATACAGCAGATAGTCTATAAAATAAAAAAATAAACAATACCAAGCATTGCACAGCTCTGCTTACCAGGTATAGCATTGTGTAAATATGACTGCTAAGCAATGATTAGCCCAGCTAGGTGGATTTGCCCATTGGTAAGCAGTGCTAAACTTGCCCCTTTAAGCACTGCCAACCTTAGCTAAGCAGGTTTGCCCATAGCTTAGCTTAGCTCAGCATATTCAAACCATCCAATCACAGCAAAGGGTAGGAAATCGGCTATATTTAAACCCCACAGGCAGAAATACAGCTCATAATTGGTTACAGCTTCCCCCTGTAGGCAGTATGGCAGGTGTTGGTGAGGGTAGGCACTTCTGGGCGCAGTGCTGGGACATACAGTAGTTCAAGCTCATGATAGGACTCCTGGTAAAAAGCACGATGGAAGACTGCTGCGGGGCCAGTACCACGGCTCCCAATAAAAAGCGGAAGCCTGGGACTGCCTTGCCCGTGATCTCGCCATTGCCACTGGCATCCCTTGGACTGGTTTGCAAGTCCGGCACCACTATGCCAACTTGAAGCAGAGTAAGAGCGAGCTCCTGGATGAATGGGTCCAAGAAGCAAGGCAGAGGGGTGATGTCCCATCAGTGTGTAAGTATTCATATCAATAACTGTTTACCAAAGTCCAGCCTGTGTATGTGATGGATAGGTATGCTATTTCTCTATTCCCTTTACAGTTGCAGTTGGGCGGGATATGAATCAGGAAGCCCATGCCAGTAGGTTGCAAAGGCTGTGTCATGAGGCTGGTGAGTAACAATCCTACTTGTACTAGTCATACCAAATAAATATAACCTAGTAGAAAGTGACCTGGCAGTATAAAAACTGTGTATGGGTTGTTCTGAATAAACCAGACAATATGACAGTAATGGTCCCATATAGGTGATATTTAAATAAAACCGGAACTGCCTGGCAATAAAGTTCTAAATCCTGGACTGGGTGTGTTTACTCTGGTATTCTATGGCATTTAGTATTGCATTCTCAATAGTAATGTTGTGTTAAACACTGTTACCCACACTGTGCTACCTAAAAAAATATGTCTAGGAATGTCTGTATAAGACTTGTAAATACAAGGTCAGATTGTACAACCAAGAGAGACTTAGACAAAAAACACTGTAGGAACAGACAGCAGTTACTAAATAGTTCACTCTGATGAAACACAAATCATTGTATTTTTAGCACACACAGCCATGGTTCGAATCCTGGGAGTGGAGGAAGCTGTATGCATAATCATGCCTATCAACTGTACAGATTTTCACTGAATTTTAAGATAATTGGCTCATATATTTGGCCTGTTCCTCTTTCTCCCTGGAAAATCACTGGGAAGATCTCAGAATTGTAGTCACTAAATAATGACCTACATTTGAGTTTCAGACTTCTAATCCTTCAGAAAATGTATATTAAAAGAAATCCTCTTACTCTAGCAACTCTCTAAGTTTATAAAAGCTATAATTAAAATATGTCCATATTTGTACCCCCAGGTTGTCGAGCTTTGTCCAGAGTTTGTGCATTAAGAAATGGAGAGGAATGTGTATAATTTTAACTAGGAATTTGGGAATACGTGTAGAAACAGGTAATGTTAACAAACAATCCCCCCACAGGTATTTCAGATAAAAAAACTGTGACTGCCTGACAATAAAGTTTTAAATCCTGGACTGGTTGTGTTTACTCTGGTATTGTATGGCCTGACAAGTAGCATTCACCAAGATCTGATATCAGTATAGTACTGTTGTATCAACCACTGTTTCTCACACTGCGCTACATAAAAATATGTCTAGGAATGTCAGTATAAGACTCTTTTAATTTCAAGTTCAGATTGTACAACCAAGAGAAACTTAGAAAGAAAACACTGAAGGAACAGAAAGTGGTTTCTAAATAGCTCACTCTGATAAAACATAAATTGATGTATTTTTAGCTGACACAGCCATGGTTCAAATCCTGGGAGTGGTAGTCAGCTGTATGCATAATCATACCTCTCAAATGTACAGATTTTCCCAGAATGCCCAGATATTTGGCACACATTTTTGGCCTGTTCCTCTTTTTTTCCTGGCAAATCACTGGGATGATCTCAGGATTGCAGTCACCAAATAATGACATACATTTGAGTGTCAGACTTCAAATCCTTCAGAAAATGTATATTAAAACAAATCATGTTACTCTACCAACTGTCTAAAAGTTTTTAAGAGCAATATTGTACCCCCATGTTGTCAAGCTTTGTCCACATGTTGTGCTTTAAGAGATTAAGAGGTATGTGCATAATTTTAACTAGGAATCTGGGAATATGTGTAGAAACAGTCAGGTAGTGTTAACAAAAATTCCCTCCACAGGTCTACTAGGTAAGAGCAGTAAAATTTAGCTATAAGACAGTCGAAGTATATAATGTGTACAAACATACCACTGCCCAAACCAAGGCCATAGGGTATTGTAATAATACCTGTAGAGTAATGATTAGAGCAATGATCATTAAAGTTGTGAGTACTGCAAAGTTGTACAAGTTGTTAATCGGCATCTCTCCCCACCACCATCATATCTGCAACAATAATCTAAACATACAAACCAATGGGTATGTTTACACCAAACCTATTGTTTGGACATATGTCCTATTGCTCAACAACTATTGAAATCTGTTTCTATTAATGTTCCATGTTAAAATACTATCATTGGTGGCCTGTTGCTATCAATGTAACCTGCATGCCATTGCAATGGCCGCTGTGGTTCCATATATGCATGTGTTCTGTTTGCTATGCAATTGTTCCAAACCTGTTGTTTTGGGTTAATGGGAATATCTATGCATGCTGTTATAACTAATCCTGGCATGTTTTGACTATTACTAAACTACATATGTTCTAAAACTGTAACACCATAGCACGTTTGGAAAGGATACACCTTTATCTACACACTGCTGTGAGTACCCTCTGGAGCCCTTTCTCCCCTGTCTCACCCAGCATCTTTATCATATCTGCTATGACCTCATCTGAGCTTACTGCTTTCCCTGACTTCATTTTCCTTAGTGCTGTTCTTACTTCTTCTAGGGTGGGCTCCTCTTCTTCTCTCATTGTAGGCTGTTTCTGGGGCAGTACAGCTTCTGTGGGGTTTTCTTAATTCAGATGCTGCTGGAAATACTCCTTCCATCTGCCTTTGAGGTTGTTGCTGGCATCCCTTGTAAAGGGTGTATGACTATCTTCTTTATCTTTGTGTCTTTGCCTTCCAACCTGATATAGTTTCTTTTTGCCACTTACTGAGTCACTTTCCAGAAGTTGGTAGAGTGCCTCCAATGCCCTATTCTTTGTTATTGCAACTTCTTTGCTTCTTTGTTAGCCAACCACTAGTCCTTCCTAGCTTGGTCAGTCTTTTCAATCTCCCACTTTTTCCTGCACTCTTTCTTTCTTTTGATGACTTCCTGGACTTCTGCATTCCACCACCAGCTTTCCTTAAGTACCTTATTTCCATACCTGGAACCATATATCTTTTCTGTAGTCCTAACACATGCTGTTTTCAGGTGCTGCCATTCTTGTTCAACTGCACCTATTTCCTCCTCTTCTTGGGGTGCTAGTGCCCTTAGAAATTCCATGAACTGTTGTACCTTCTCTCCAGTCAACTTCCAGGTCTTCAGCCTGGTCTCTGTTGACCTTAGAGCCTTCTCTGTTCACTGCTTGCAGCTGATTGTGACAACTTGTGGTTTATGCTGTGGGCCAACTGATTCACTGGGGATGACTTTGCAATCATGGATTCTACCCCAGTGCCTTTTACCTTATTCTAAAATGTTATACCAACAGTTTATACCTTCAAACAATGACTACTTGACTCCACCCACAAGCCAGCTGCTATGGGTAAATAATAAATATAAGATAATCAGAAAACCTTACATTGATTTGTAATTGTTAGCCAGTCTTACATTTAATTTTATTTCCAGGAAGTTACTTTATTTTTAAATAACAGTAATTCAGTTTAATAGTATTATTTAACTGTATAATGTCCTATCCATGCCCTGTTAAATATCGTACATGTATCAGTATTTGAGGCATTTTTTTTTCTAAAAAAAAAGTAGTCAGGAATGTCATCCATAAGATTCAGAAAAACACTCACTAGTCATGTTAAGTGCCCAGTATGGGTTGATCAATTAGAATGCTGGTGAGGAAATGGGATTCACAGACTGTTTTTTTTTTTTGGGGGGGGGGTATATTTGAGTCAGAAACAGGTATGGCTGGAAAAAGAAGGACCTCATTAGTAGTTCATTAGCATGTTTCTGAATCACACATTAGCATTATCGGACCTGGCTATGTCTTCTGTTTTCCCTTGCTTCCTATGCATCACATTAACAAAGGCACCCAACTCTATTTTCATACACACACACACACACACACACACACACACACACACACACACACACACACACACACAGTCATCAGCAAATAAGCTCCACTCAATTGATCACACTCATAAAAACACACACCTATTCACTGACACAGATGCTCCAACACACAAACACACACACATAAACATGCATGCATACAAAAACACACATACACACATTCATGAAGCAATTCAGGCCCCATACAGACCTTCAAACACATCCACTTACATAGCTAATACTCTTCCAGTCTTACTTCCATGCTAAACTTACCTGATCTGTGAGTACTGCCATAGAAATGAATGAGTGCCTGCTGTGCTTTTACAGGATTCATATGTTTCTCATACTGTAAGATTCTGTTTGCTAGTAGGAAGATAGTGACAATTCATGGGAGACAGCCCATGGTTACTTACCATTAGCCAATCCCCTGACTGCAGCATTAGTATAAAGATCTGTCTGCAATACCACCTACTGGGTTGAAACATCCACAAGGAGAAAACCTTAGCAGAAAAACAGTCACTGACTCAGAAAGGCTTAATGTAATAGGGAAAACTTATGAACTAATGAATCCCTATTGTAAATGCATGTGTGTGTGTGTGTGTGTGTGTGTGTGTGTGTGTGTGTGTGTGTGTGTGTGTGTGTGTGTGTGTGTGTGTGTGTGTGTGTGTGTGTGTGTGTGTGTGTGTATATGTGCTTGTAATTCTGTGTGTTTCTTTCTTTCTGTATTTGTGTGTGTGTATGTGTTTGTAAGTGTGCATGTGCATGTGCATTTGTGTCTACATGTGTGCACGTCTGCCATGTTTTGTTAAGTTGTATGAGGCTATTTAAAAACTGTTTCTCTGTTACAATAATTTTTTTCTGCTTTTATGGGCATTACAAAATGTTTCTCAAATTCTGCCATGTATGTAACTTAACATGAAAGCAATAAGATTGAAATATGCAGTAAAAAAATTGTAAAGATTATAGAATTTCAATGTTACTTTCCATTTTTTTCACATATATTAGGGGGTCTTCCAGAAACACCCATAATGAGACAGCACTGCCCTAAATGTCACAGATTATTTAGAGGGAACATGTTGCTACTTAGATATGTATCAAGATAATTATACCATAGCATGCAGTTGGAAGGATTGCTTAGTAAATGAGATCAGCTGCAGTAATGGCTGTCGGAATGCTACTGTAGTGTCCAGTCTATATGCAATTACATGATCAATGTGATTGCCATATCAAGGTGGCATGCATATTCATATCTGCCTTTACAGGAAAACAAAGCACCTCATAGCTGCCAAATGGAAACGGCAAGCAGGGCAATTGGACCAGCAGCAATTTAACCAACTCATTTCCTCATTGAAACAGGAAGGAAAGGGGTGGATAGAAAAGCAAATAAATAAATAAATAAAAAAAGAGTAAGAACAAGCACAACTCATGCAGCTGTAACCCAAAAGGAAGTTGATTTGTCCCCATGCAGACAATCAGGCCTTAAAATTGACGGTGTCCCAGTTACAAGCACATTTCCAGATGTGGGCCAAAGAGGACACACCTCACTTCATCCTATACCACAGCTGATTCTTTAGACAGAGATAGAGAGAGAGAAAAAAAAGAAGCAAAAAAGATAACACAGTTTTCCATGTGTGTATAACACATTTATTCCAAATTAAAATTATATCAAACTGCCTACTGCACATACAATGCCACCTGGAGACCATATCCTTTCAACTCAGACAAGCTACATTAATCAATACCACCTCATTTGGTATTGTAAGACATAAAATAGACAGCACTATGTTTCAGCTAGCAGATAGTAAGGATGGCAAAATGTGAAAGTCATAACATTGTACTGCAAATCCATTATTAAATGTTTATAAAAAATAATGCTGACTCTCTCTCTCACCTCTGTTTCAAACTGCAGGAGTTGTTTAGAGTGTTAGGTCTGCTTATAACTTCATCCATACCTTCACTGATCATATGAATGAATGGTACTAGTGGAATCACTCACTGTGCTGACAAAATGGTGCTAGGAACTGATTTAATCGATTAGGCTGCCATACGCTCCCAGCAGGTGGTCTTTATAATTCCTGGGCATGAAGAAGGACCTGAAGAGGCCTTGTCAAGTATTCAGGTCAATAAGAGGAGGGAAATGGTACCTTGATGCATAGAGCTGCATGTTATGTTATAATGTGGTCCACATCTTTGGCAGCAGGGGTGAGTGATATAACAAACCTCAACTACAGAGAGGTGGTTCAATGAACTTTATAGTGTCTGTGCATGAATGTACTGTACACATGACCTGCTAGCCCTGGAACAGGCACAGATTAGCATGGCAGTAATATCTGTGGCTCATAATGCTATACATAATAGTAGCAATTCAAAGTCAGCCACACTATAACACCTCATTGTCATACTCACCTCTAGCTAAATAAAAGTGTTGTTACCATACCTTTAAAGACTATTCTATATTCTAAGCAACATAGAAACTAGAATATAGACCTAGATAACAATCTCTAGTAACATAGATACACTCTAATTGACAGAACCTGCAAGTACGGCAGTGCAGGGCAAAACCATGAAACATGTCAAAAATAGTAGTCAGCACACCAGAGTGAGAGGAACCAACGTACACTTTAATGGAGTAAAAGCAAGACATACCGGTTTCAGCTGTTAAACAAAAGCCTTCTTCAGTGTCACTATTTTTTAACATAGATACACTCACAATCAGGGTCAGAATGGAGAGATGAAAAGTCAGCAAGCAAAGGAGAGTAGTAGTGCTGAAACTGAATTCATCCTCAAGTCTTGGTGAGTACCTTCGCGAGGTGGACCCTGTCTTCACAAAATCTCACCAAGGCGATACTGGTATATAGACTGTATTTATGTAGCATATATCATGGGCAGAAGTAGGTCAGAAACTAAGAAAGATAGCTAGGTTACACAAGACCCAGGATAAAAAAGTGCCCAAACTTGGTAGGTGCACTGGTGCCAGGATTGGAAAAGATGACAGTGTAGAATCCTCAAAATACAGAAACATTACTGCAATGGGGCCAGGCCAGGCCCGGGGGGGGGGAGGATGCACCCCCCCCCCATTGTAGAAGGAAATAGCAGTCCACAAAAATCACAAAAACTGATAGGCCAAAGAAGAGCCATTGAGGATAAGAAACAAATTATGTATTGTGACTATTATGCAAAAAGCCCAGACTTTCCAGACAGAAGTTATGCAAAACAACCAAGATAGAAATTAGAGGAAAGAAAAATACTTCCGCAAGAAAACTGTCAGAAGCTTTAAATGAAAATGTGTGTTCATTAATACAACAGATTTGTGAAAAACAGTATATAGATCAAGAAACCTTGATTTGTTTGGAAAATGAAGCATCTGAGAAAGTGTGAAAATATAAACAACAAAACCAAAAGATATTTGAAAAGTATAAAAAAAGAAATATGGAAATGGAAAAGAAAGAGAGATTTGATATGGTGCAATAAATATTGCATAAATATGTAAAGGAGAACAACAAATTAATGAATGTAAAGAAGGCAGCCACAAAGATATTCAAAGAGAAATACAGACAAAGGCATCTGGATATGAAAAGTTTCACAATAAACAAAATAATATCACAAAGATGGAATGTAGAAAAGAAGATTAGTAAAGTAGAAGTTAAAAAATAGAAATTGAAGTTATGGAGTACCTGTGAAGTGAAGAATTTGGTGTAGAAATTCTAACACAGGTTACATCACAGCAGGATGGAGTGAGTCCCCAAAGTAGGGAGAAACAAGAAGATCAGGAAACATCTGAAGAAGAAATATGGACATGGGAAAGAAAGAGAGATTTAATAGGGTGCAATATTTATGCAAAGGAGAAAGCAAAACTAACCAATACAAAAAGAGCAGCACCAAAGATATTTGAAGAGAAATACAGGCAAAGGAATCTGGACATGGAAAACTTTACAATATAAAATATAAGAAGACAAACAGGAAAAGTAGAAAAGGCAATTATAATGGAGTAGTTAAAGAAATAGAAACTGAGGTTATGGTCAGGTGCCATATGAAGACAATTTGGAGCCTACCACAGGAAACCAGTATAGATGTTCACTTGAAGCTAGACAGCAAGAGAAGGAACAGGAAACTGTGGAAACTGATGAAGTCAATTTTGAGGAGTGATAGGCCAGTGAGTTTCCATATGATAGAGCAACAGATAGCACATGATGAAATTGAAAAGAATGTGCCACAGGAAGATGGTATAGAATCTTCTATAGAATGCCCGCAGGAATTGGAAAAGAAAGGATGTGCCCTCAGTTTGGAAGAAAATGAGCTAAGAGAAGAGTTGCTTGGTTTAATAGACATAGATATACTAAGATCAATGAAAGAAATAGACTGCAGAAGGTTAATAAAATCCAAAAAGTCAGAAGTCCGATAAAATAAATGAACACACTAATTAGAACTGTTCATAGAAATCCATGCGGTATAACAGAAGTAAACTGGATATATTACTGTGAAGCTAAATTAATAACTGATAAAGTTCTATCACAAGAACACAGGGTAGTGAAGAAAAGGAAGGGGAGAAATCTAATACCATCATGAAAGTATCGAATAGAGCAAACTATAAACCAACTAAGACAAGAAGTGTCACTATTAGAAGAGTATAGAAGAGGGAACAGATCAACAAAAATACTCAGAAAGATAAACCTGATAAAAGCATTATGCATTATTAGAACAGACCAGGATCTATCATGCACTATCGCAAATAAACTGAAAATTTCAGCACAGAAGATACGAAGACAAATATAAAGGAAAAGTACAAAATAAGCAATTTATTGATGATCCAAATAAGTTTTATAGAAAATTGTGAAATAAGGTAAAAGGAATTGAAAGACCGCCAAAAAAAGAATAGATACATTTTGGAGAAGTATCTATGAAGATCCTGTGGAACATAAAGATGCTAAATGGACTGAAGAAATTAAAGACAGAATAAGAGGTTTAAAAGTACAGGATATGAAATGGGATGAAGTAACAGCCAGAGAGATTGAAACAAAGTTAAGAAAAAGCCTCTAATTGGAAATCCCCAGGCCCAGATGCAGTACCTAACTTTTGGCTGAAAGTATTAAGATCTTTGCATGAAGATTTAGCCATGAGTAAGAACTATTTATATGAGCACCCTGAATAGACACTGACCTGGTTAACAACAGGAAAAACAATGCTCCTACTTGAGTGAACCTGCAAGGTACCCTAAAAATTATAGCCCAATAAATTGCCTTCCGACGACATATAAACTATACATGGGAATTGATGCTAACAGAGTTTATATTAATTTATAAGAAAACACAATTATGACAGTAGAACAAAAGGGCAATATAAGAAAGTCATATGGAACCAAGGATCATTTGATGTTAAATAAAGTCACAGTGGAGAACTGTAAAAAGGGGAAGACTCTAAGTATGGCATGGATTGACTAAAAAAAGCATTTGATAGTATCCCACATTCATGACACGCTACACTAATCAACTACATTACAGTGATGATGAAACAGTGGTAGACCACTTTGCAACTAAAACATGGTAAAGGACAAATTATTATCCGAGGGATAAAAATTCAAAGAGGGATATTCCAGGGTGATCACCGCTGCTGTTCTGCATTGCCCTTAACCCATTAAGCTGTTTACTTAGCAGCTTAGGCCATGGCTATAATATGGCTCCTAGAAAACAACAAATACACATAAGGATTATTTTTAGAAAGGATATGCTACATGCACTACTAGAAATGTGATATATATATAGCTAAGTGCAACCATTGCACTAGTTTTTATGTAGGTAAAATGAACCAGATGTTTAAACAATTAATTTTACATCAGTCTGCTGTACATAACAGTTTAGAACACAATGCTTTGTTTCAACATGTAGAACTTTACTCTGATCATAGCTTTTCCTTTATGGCTATAGATACCATCAAAAATAACATGTAGGGGTGGATATTTTCAAAATGCCACTGAGATAAGGGAAACATATTGGATAGCAGAACTGTGTGTGCATGTTCTGCCAGGTTTAAATGCTTTTATTCCTTTAAAACCTGTGCTGAAAGCTCAAAGACTGTGTCCTGGTTATGTTAAACACATTTATGAAGTTTTATACAATTTTTATGTGTTATGGTTATGTTCTTAATTTTATGTGTTATGGTTATGTCCTTTATATGCTTTTATATTTTACATATATTTTAGTATGTGTTTTCACATATGCATATTTTTATTTGTTTTGAGAATGGGTTATGATATACCAGGAAATGACATCTGCTGTTTTGTGATTCACTAGGAAATTACATGGGCCATTTGAATTCTGCTGGCTTAGGACATTTTAAAAGTAGTATATATAGTTATATGCATGTCAATTAATGGTAGGATCTAATGATAAAGAGGTTGGGAGAGTGGCCTAATGGCTAAGGTGTTTGTCTTACAACTACAAGGTGCAGGGTTTGAATCAAACAGGGAATGATTGGCTAGGCTTGCAAGGGCAGCTAGCCTACCACTAACCTACAAAGGAAATTGTTTTCTGAAAGTGCTTATCCTGTTACTAATAAATTATTTTATGCTTTTTGCCATGGTGACCCTGCCGCTATATATTTGTGTGATCCTGCTGCTGTTTGTTTGGATATTTACTACATTTTTTTACAGAAGAGTCTTTGGTTCCTGCAGTGCTGTGTTTTGTTGTTATGTCAGTAGAGTAGCTGGATGCACCTTCAGCCCCCCTTGTATTTACCACTGGAAAGCCAGTATATATTATTCTCACAAGCTACCTGAAAGGCATCACCACAGATGATATTGATGAGCAATGACTTTGCCTCCAAGGTATTCACACCTGCCAAAGTGGCTATAACCACAATGATTCTAGGACATTCATGGCCTGGGTATTCACACCTGTCAAAGTGGCTATAACCATAATGATTCTAGGACATTCGTGGCCTGGGTGTCACTGTTGGCAGCAGTCAGGAGAAGTGCAAGTAAGTGGTCCAAGAATCATGCTGGAGATGCTGAATATGATGGTTGACATGGGTTAGGATCTTCATTTGTTGTGAGGATTGCATGCCATCTCCTAACACATGCAGAGTGAAAGGTATATAGAGATCAGGAGCAGACATGCTTGCTAAGAACAGGAGTATTCCATTATGCACTCATTTGAATACCATTCTTTCTACTGTATTTCTTTGATAGAATGATCATGCCATTTGTATCTTTGAATTACCCCATACCTGCTTGTTGCTGCATACCACACTATCTTGAGTAACATCGTACAGTCATTGTTATATGAACCCTCTTATCTGTCATGCTATATAATGTGAATTTTTAGTTTTAGTTTAACTGCAATTTTCTTAAATGAAACATACGAGGCTTAATTATGTAGCTATAATGGATTATTTTCTCATCTTATTTGAGTCAGTATGTTGTGACGTCCCTACTCTGAGCCAGTAATCAAGGAGCCCAAATCCTCACCACTGACACTGGAGAGGGGCATTCACTTGGAACAAAAATGGATGCACTCAGAATTTCCAGATGCAGCTGTCTGCACCAAGCACAATTTCTCTTAAGAGGACACAAGGAATACACACATCCTGGAGGCTTGTTGTCCCTCTCTCTCCAGATGTCCAGTAAGAGTCCACACTTGCATAGTTACAGACTTGAGTCCTCAGTCAAGTGTCTAAGTCCTCCACCACTCTCTCTGAGAAACCAGTGCTTTGTGTCCCTGCTCCAAGCAGCTGACACACACACTCTTTGAGATTTGATTTACACACACACACACACACACACACACACACACACACACACACACACACACACACACACACACACACACACACACACACACACACACACACACCTGGGAAATGCTGGCACAGATTTACTAGCTATGCCCCATTCTGCCCAGACTATAAGGTAGCTACACTGCCACCAGACACTCCAAAGTAAGCTAGTCTAAGGCTCTTACAAGGGTATTCAAATATACTGAGTGAAACTAATATTAATACAGATGGTAGTTTGACCAACAGCAAGGCTTTCAGGAGTGACCAGAGCTGTCACTAAATATATATATATATATATATATATATATATATATATATATATATATATATATGGGAGCGCTACAGAATCCTGAAAGCTCAAAATCCCGAAGCCCAAAATCCTGAGACCAAAATCCCGAAAATTCAAAATCCCGAAAACCCAAAATCCTGAAACTCAAAATCCTGAAAACACAAATAATGCTAATATGTCACTATAAAGACACTAATATCTACCAACTAACCCTAACCCTAACCCTAAGGTCCATCACTATCGCACACTCACCTGACCCGCGCCCTAACCCTAACTCACTTAAACCGCCCCCAACTCCAATATTTGTCACTATTGCATACATGCCTAACCTGCGCCCTAACCCTAACTCACTTAAACCACCCCTAACCCTAACATAAAACCAACCACACACTTACCTGAACCCATCGCATGACCTAACACCACAGGGCTAACAATAGCAAAGCCACAATGACGTCAGCATGTCCATTTTGTGTTTTCAGGATTTTGAGTTTCAGGATTTTGGGTTTTCGGGATTTTGAATTTTCGGGATTTTGGGCTTCGGGATTTTGAGCTTTCAGGATTCTGTAGCGCTCCCATATATATATATATATATATATATATATATATATATATATATATATATATATATACTCTCAGAGATTAAAATATTCCCTAAAAGATCATCAGTAATGAAAAGTTTAAATATATTTAATAATAAATAAGAAAAGAGCATGAAAACACTAAATATTTATTTACATCAAACTCGAGTGTTTCAATAACAGGAAATATTAAAATAACACAGACAAATAGATTCACACAGATACAGAAAAGCAGTACTAAACTAATCTCACTATATTTTCCTGACTGATCTAAAGAATTACTATTCCTGGTTCACTTACTAGAACTAGGCAAGATGAAGTAGTTGAGGGGTCCTTCTCTGTCAGGTTCCAAAAACAGCCTGCCATGAGACTTCAGTTTCACCTCATAATAAAACATTATTTTAGTGATGGATTACAGAATGACATTACATACATCTGGTCGTCTGACTTCTGGTTCCCACGCTACCCCCATTGCTAGAAAATGCCAGTATTTAGCACATATATGTCAATATAATGCACACATAGGGCCGGATTTACGAAGGCTTGCACGGAGTCTAAGATTAGTGTAAGATGGTAGACAGCCAGTACGTCTGCAGAGGGATCCAGCAGCAGCCGGCAACTCCGTGAATATATCTGAAATTTCTTGCAAACATGCACACAGTATGTGTGTCCGTGTCCACATGTTTGTGCTTGTTTGCACAGCACTGCCCTGGGCGGAAACAGAAAGGGAAAAGGAAGGAAAAGAAGTAGTAGGAAGTTAACCAAGGAGAACTATCAGAGCTTCCAGGTGAAATATATCAGAATCAGCCAATTACACAGGCAGTAGACTAGCCCAGCCCAGCCCAGCACTTTATACTCTGCAAACAGCAGTCTACCCTGTTTTTTCCCAAGAACCCCGCAACACTGCAGTATACAAAGAGTGAAAACTTAAAAAGCTTAAATCAGACAAAATGTTAGGGGCTGCTATTGCTATCATAAACCAACATGTGGAAGATGCTGAGGGTGGTGATGTTGTGAATGCTGCTGAACAACCCACAGTGAGGAGACGGAGAAGAGTGTACAGACCCAGGGAAACCTACCAGGGGCTACATGAGCTGGAGATAGTGGAGCGCTATAGAGTGGACAGAGACCACCTACAGCAAATTGTTGAGCTGTGCCGGCCGCATTTCACACACAGAACCAACAGAGGGGAACCCATCCCAGTTGATACCAAGGTATGTGTTGGCCTACGAATACTAGCTACTGGTACCTTCCAGAGACCAACTGGTGATATGATGGTGGTTTCACAGGCATCAGCATCCAGAGTACTGCACCAGTTCCTGAATGTCATGTCAGCACATGTCAGTGAGCACGTATATTTCCCCAGTTCCCATGAGGCATTGGCCAGCAATATGCGTCTTTTCCACCAAATAGCAGAATACCCTGAGGTAGTGGGTGCAATAGACTGCACGCACATACACATCAAAGCACCACCCGGTGAGCGGGGTAGGGTCTACATCAACTGCAAGGGCTTCTCCTCCATCAACTGCCAGGTCATGTGCGATGCCCAGGGCATAATAATGAATGTGTGTGCTGGCAGCCCTGGAAGTTATCACAATTCCCACATCTGGCATCTGACGCAGCTGTACCAGAGATTTGCCAATGGAGACATCCCTGATGGTCACCTAGTGGGGGATGCTGGATATGCACTGGAGCTGTGGCTGATGACACCCATCAGAAATGCACACACTCCCAAACAAGAACTCCTTAATGAGCCACACGCACAAACAAGAAACATTATTGAGCTTGTGTTTGGGATGCTCAAGTCACGGTTCCGGTGCCTGGACACATCTGGTGGAGCCTTGCAGTACTCACCAACTACATGTACCCAAATTGACATGGTATATTCCATGCTACACAATATGATCCTGCAAAAACAGTTGCAGCAGGAACAGCATGGGGCAGGGCCAAACAGCCCCCTACCATTGCCAAGGCCTGCACAGGCACAGCGTGACTCGGTGGAGGAACAACCTGAGCCTGCCCCAGTAGGCAGAAGGAGGCATGCCCAGTATGCTTTGGCCTTGGCAAAGAGGCAACGCATAGCACATACACTGACTCAGTAGGAACCCTGGAAATGACACCTCTCTCTGACTCGCACATACAATAAAAGGGATGCCTAACTTGACACTACCTGTTTTCAAACATGTATAGGGAGTGTACTATGTGCATCCAACATAGGCAGCCTTGCAACACCACCTGAGGCATGATTGCCCTATTTTAAGCAATATAAAGCAGTGCTAAGCACATTTTACCACTATTTAGCATATTTAAACACAATTGCGCGGAGTTGCACACCATGCTAACTAGCGCAATGTCGGGCAACTTTGAGCAATGTTGGGTAATGTTGGGCAAAGTCGAGCAACGTTGGGCAAAGTTGAGCAAAGTCAGGAAAACACACTCACACTTGCTTTACTGTTCCTTAAGCAGTCTGCCCAGCAGGAAAATAAAAAACAGTGACAGGGCTCGAACTCAGGATACTGTGCACTATAGTCACAGTACTGAACCACTAAGCCATGCCAGTATTTCGCTGGCACAGACACAGCAGGACAATTGTAGTCTAACACAAACACAAACAAATGCTGCATCATGCCCTCTGAAGAGGCATATGAGTAACTTCCCCCAGGCCTATGCAGGCAGATAACAGCAGGCCAGGCAAAGTGATGTGGGTTGGGTAGGCTATGAAGTCATAAACTAATATAAATGAAATTGGAAGCTAAGATCTGTAGTATGCCTCAAGCCAGTATGCTAGGCAGCAGTACAGACTGAAATGGAATACCTGACATAGCAGTGCAGGCCTAGCAAATGTGTATAAGTGTCAGGTGAACCCCTCATCCTATGTACACCCACAGTAACAATCAGGTGTGCCCACTGGGTAGATATGTACAACTAATAGCTGTCCCCCCTGTATGTAGAAATGTTGATAAGTCTATGCAAAGTGACTCATGGAAGCCCAGCAGGCACAGTGTGCTTACTGTTGATGTACAACACAAAGGTAAGCCCTGAAGTAAAAACCAAATTTATTTTTCACACACATATAGTATATATGTCCATAGTGGCCCTGCTCACACACTTAAACAAATTTAGCAAATTTCAGTCAGCAACATACTGAAAGGTCATACTGGGCATGCTCACACACTTAGGCCATGTCTGAGTACAGCAGTGGGCCACACATATCTGGCAGTTGCAGTTCTTACCCCAGAAACTTGTCACCATTCACCAGTCCTGCCTTGCGCACACAGTTATATGAAAATAGACCCATATAATATATTGGACTCCTGTCAGAATCAAACTATGTACTACAAGTACTTAAGTTGTTCAAAGAAAGTGAAAATTCAAAGAAGATCAATAAATCTCCGATCAGTATTATCAATAAACAATGAGCACTCCTAACATTATCCAATCCATGTTCTGGCAAAAATATTCTCAAAGAGTCCATAGAGAACCATGAAGCTTTCTTTTGCTATGTCATAAATATCAATGTAAACTCATATATGTTCTGAGTCAGTGCAAACTGTAAATGAATACATGTACATGACTGACATTGCTAACATCTTATCAGACAGGTTCATACATATTTACCCCCTCTCACTGACAAAAGGGCCCATTATCATACCTGGAGATAGTGAAAACCCAGAAATCACATATACAATGGTTAAACAGCTCTTTCTAAACCTAAAAACACGGTGTCTATGAGATGACATGGTTTCCCTAGCTGTGTCATATGTGAACTCCAAAACAAACAGACCCTGCACCTGAAAAGCCTGTTGAGACTCACCCTCTGTACAGGATATGGGTTACAGCAATGTTTGACACACTCCACAAGTGTTGGTGCACAACAGACCATGGGAACTATTGTCTTATAAGCCTATTAAGCCTGATCCGCAAGGGTATGGAGTCCATAGGTTCATACTAAGCTAACTGCTCTTGTGAGCCATTTTAAGCCTAGCCAATTATCCCTTGTGAGAATCAAACCTTGCACCTTGCATTTGTAAGGCAAACACCTTAACCATTAGGCCACCCTCCCAACTGCTGAATGAGTTACAGCAATGTTTGGCACACTCCACAAGTGTTGGTGCACAGCAGACCATAGGAACTATTGTCTTATAAGCCTATTAAGCCTGATCTGCAAGGCCATGGAGTCCATCATGAAGGAACTCATAAACAGAGCTATTGGGAGCCTACAAACACCCAACCCTACCCATTTTGGTTTGGTCAGGGGCAGATCATGGTTCCCAAACCTGCTAGACTGTTTTCAAGGCAGTCACCCAGGACATACATCAATGAAATGAGCTACACACATCCCACATAGACCTTGAAAAGCCCTTTTCCAACATCCCAGACACATGTCGTATCAAAAAAATCAACAACCTGCGCATAAATATGTATGTCATCTGATGGATTGCCAACTGGGGCACAGATAGATCCCACAAGGTAAGAATTGTGGTCTCCTGTTCAAGCTGGTAACAACTGCTGTCTCCCATGGCTCAGTCCTGGGAGCCCTCCTGTCTGGTGTATACTTTTCAGCAATAAAGTCAAACACACGAGGACTATGTTTAGCAAAGTTTGTGGATGACTGCAAAAAAGTTGTCATAATCGATGTTTGGGACAACAGAGACATCCTTAAAAAGGGTCACAGTCAGACAGATGTGGTGTCAAAATTATGGCCTCGAATTACAGTCATACAAATACCACATAGGTGCCAACACCCTAAATATGAAGGTGATAATAAGGGATCTATGGACACATGTGGATAGTCATCTCTACGTCCAGAAACGGATCTATCTGACTACGTCGACAAGTCAGAACGCCGACAGCGAGAACACCGACGCCAGAAGATCGAAAACGGAGAAGACCGACGGATCAAAACCCCGACGCTGAGAACATCGACATGGGAAAAGGCTGTGTATGTATGCGGTAGTGACGGACGTTAGGGTGCGAGTAAGGTAAGTGTGCGACTGTGATAGTTTGTGGGTTAGGGCGGTTAAGTGAGTTAGGGTTAGGCTGGCTAGGTAAGTGTGTGACTGTGATAGTTTGTGGGCTACGGGCGGGTTAAGTGAGTTAGGGTTACGGCGCGGCTAGGTAAGTCTGCGACTGTGATAGTTTGTGGGTTAGGGGCGGGTTAAGTGAGTTAGGGTTAGGGCGCGCGGTAGGTATGTGTGCGTCTGTGATAGTTTGTGGGTTAGGGGCGGGTTAAGTGAGTTAGGTTAGGGCGGGTTAGGTGAGTGTGCGATAGTGGCGGACCTTAGGGTTACGGGTTTGCGTAAGGTTGTAGGTAGTTGTGTATGTGAGGTTTAGTGTTGGTTTGTAAGGATTTTGGTGTGCTTGTGTTGTGTGTGTGCTTTTTGGACCGGGGATTTGTTTTGTTTGTTGCTTGTCGGGATTATGGTGTGTCGGGCATGTGAGGTTTCGTGTTTGTGAAATGTCGGTTATGTGGTGTCGGTGATTTCGTTTTCGGCGTTTTGACTTGTCGACGTTGTAAGATAGATCCCCAGAAACACATTCACAAAGTGGTTAGAAAATCAATCATGCTATGTGTTCCCACAAACTGCCAAGGTCTTTGCATGTAGGTCAAAGGAGGTTCCCTCTACTCATCAGTCATCAGACCTGTCAGAGAGTACCACAACACACTTGCGATGAATCTGACTAGGCACCTTCAGCAGCTGGAAAGACCACTGAAGTACCTCAACAAGAGGATTACTGGCCTCAAACAGTTGTTCCATGCAACAAGACTGAATTTAACTCAATCTGTACTCTGTTGCATACTGTCTACTCAGGTGATCTCTGCCCAGCAGACAGGTCCATGTCCAATGCAGAACTGATGTACATGTGCTATCTGAAGTAAACCCAAGCACACTGTACCACATGTTCTAGGGATATCATCATCACAACATTAAATAGAACATGTTGGAGGGATACATGACTAACTCACAGACTTCCCTTGCTTTGGAACAGGCTCCCAACTGACATTAAGCTGAGTCACCCACTGACACTCTTCCAGAGGAGCCTTGATGAGTGTATGTGAAACTGAACTGTCACACCATGGATCACTTCATCAGCTCTACTACACAGAGGCTTAGGGAACTAATTCCATGGGTGGTGATAGCTGCACACTCTGGCCATACTAATATATGCCTTCATGCAGATAGCCTATTACCTACCTATGTACCTATGTATATATATATATATATATATATATATGTAGGGGGAACACAGTATAATAAGCCAAAGATGGATGGGCAGAGATGTGTGTAAGATGGTGATAATGACAGGGAGCCATCCAGGACTGTCCACCCAGCACACATCCCAATGGCACGAAAGACATGAGGTGCACATCTCTCCCACTGTACATAGGTTCATAGGTAGATACTAGGTTATCTGCCCTAGGGCATTTATAAGCCTAGCCAGAGTGTATTTGGCTTCCGCCTCCCTATTAGATTAGCCTACTGTGCCTCTGTAAAGTAGGTCATAGAAGGTACCCTTTTAAGATTAGTTTACTGTGCCTCTGTCTAGCAGGGACACAGAAGATATCCAAGGGGTGAATTTGCGATTTCCCATCCACGCGTCCAGATTTCGCATGAAGAGGGTCAGCGAGGGGCTATGTCTAGCATGAATTGGGATTCTATTCCAGAGTGAGGGGAGCCTCTGGGAAATTAATCTGTCCCTCCAGCATGTTCTATTTATTTTTGTGCTGAGGTTTAGGTCCCTGGAGTGCGTAGCTCTAAGGGACTTGGATTTTTTGAGGTGGAGCATGTCCATTAATTCTGGGTTTGACATGGCTTTGTACGTCAGGCATAGATCACCTCTGAGTAGGCGGTAAGCAACTGAGTAGAGCTGGAGTTTCTTTAGTCGAGCTGCATAGGGCATCTGTTTGTAGCCCATGATCCTCTTGTTGAGGTACTTTTGGGGTCTCTCCAGTTGCTGCAGGTGTTGGGTAAGGTACATCCCAAAAGGAGCATTGTATTCAATTATGGGCCTGATGAGTGACGAGTAGAGGGGCACAATGACCTCTCTCTCTCTCTTGATCTAGATGTGAACCCTTTCGTGATAAGGTAGGCTATATAGAAGGTCTTTCTAATCACTTTGGCAATGTGATTATCAAAGGAGAGATTACTATCTACATTGGTCCCCAAATCTCTAATTACTTCTTCCGTACTTAATGGATTACCAACTATGTGGTAATTTGTGGGCACCTTGTTTTTCGCAAAGGGGATGACTATGCACTTTTTAACATTTAGCTTGAGGCCGTGGCTCTGGCACCAAGCATCCGTCTCTGTGAGACCCTTTTGGAGGATGCTTGTGTCAGCTGGAGATTTGATTATGGCCCCCAGTTTGCAGTCATCTGTGAACTTTGTCAGCCATAATCCCCCTGTGTTAGCCTGAACCTCAGAGAAGCATATACTGAACAAGAGAGGTCCCAGAACTGAGCCCTGTGGGACGCCACTTGTAACTGGTTTGGATTCGACATGGCACCTGCGATTCTGACCATGTGGGTTCTACTCTGAGCCAGTTTGCAACCCATCTTGTGATATAGGGGTTAATATTTAAGCTGGTAAGCTTATTTATGATGCCCAAGTGGGGTATTGTGTCGAAGGCTTTTGCGAGGTCCAGGTAGGCTTTGCGGACTACCTTGCCCTCATCTATGGCTTTGGTAACTGTTTCAAAGAAAGTGACTAGGTTCAAGAGGCAAGATCTGCCCTTAACAAAGATGAATTGGGTAGGGTCCAGTGTCTGGAGGCTCCCAATGTCTTTGTTTATGAGTTCCATGATAATACACTCCATAGCTTTACAGACCAGACTAGTCAGGCTTATGGGGCGATAGTTTCCGGGGTACATTGTGGCACCACCTTTGTGGAGTGGGACCACTGTAGCTGTACACCACTTTTTGGGTACATATCCTGTAGTAAGGCTAAGTTTGAACAGTGACTTAATGTGAGGGTTCAGTTCTTCTTGGAGCTCATGTAAGACACAGCCTGGGACACCGTCCGGTCCCATAGATGCTGTGTTTTTTTACTTTGGAGAGAGCAGCTTTCACCTGTGCATCTGTGATGTCAGGGAGGTTATATTCAGTTGGGATAGGCGTTTGCTCCTTTGGGGGGGATAGGGTGGAGAAGTTTGTGCTGAATCTGTCTGCCAGGATGTTGGCTATGCCTGTAGGTTTGGTATATTTTGTACCGTTATGCAACAATTCAGAGCATATCTGGGAGTTTCCACCCATGTTCCTGACATAACTAAAGAAGGCCTTGTGATTATCTTTAGTGTCTAGGGCAATTTTTTTTTCGAAACTGGCCTTTGATGATTTTATGAGGGATCGAAGTTTCTTGATAATACTGATCAGAGATGCCTTCCCTTTTTGGGATTTTGCTCTGTCATGTAGTAGCTTCCTCCTTCTGTTGTATAGCTTATTTATGGCCGGGGTCCACCAGACTGGTCTCCTGATTTTTAGAGGAGTGAGTATTGGTTTTATTTGGGATAGCATGATCCATGCATTCCTGCAGGTGCTCATAGAATGCATTTGTAAAGGATTCTGCGGATTGGGCTGTATTATCCTCTGGCCCAGGGGCTTGGAAGGATTCCACCTCAGTCTTGAGAAGTGCAAAGTTGGCTTTTGAGAAATTCTTTACAGTGATTTCCTTGGCTGGGGGTGGGGACGGGATATGGACGTCCAGGGAAATTTGTTTATGGTCTGATCTTACCAATGAGGGGTTTACCTCTGGTGTGGAACATAGAGTCCCCATGTTGGTGATGACCAGGTCCAATATGTTGTTCCCTCTTGTGGGAGTGGTGACCAGTTGTTCCATTGCATTAGAGTTTATAAATTCAAGGAACCATTGGGCGAGGGTGTTTGGGCTTGAGTAGTTTTCCCAGTCAATGTTTGGGTAGTTGAAGTCACCCAATAACATAGTGTTTGGAGAGACCTTCATATTCTCCGGTGTTCTCAGGAATGCCAAGTGGGGTTCCTGTAATAGGGAGGGTGTTCTGTAGCAGGCTACAAACTGAAAGGATCTGTAAGCATTACAGTGTATGTGGTCCATGTGCCTGCTGTACAACATGACTGTACAATGAAGTACACATCTACTATCTGTAGACATGTACCTGTCACATAGGTTCATAGGTATGTAGTAGACTATCTCCACGAAGGCATATGTCAACCTACACAAGCTGTGCATCTTTCACCACACCATTGGGTAGTCTCCCAAAGCCTAGTTTTAATAGTTAGTACCCTAAGCCCCTTTTTATTGGGGCTGTTAATATGATGCCTGGCATGAATTGTCTGTTTCCCATCCACTCATCAAGGTTCCTAATGAAGAGTGTCAGCGAGGGGCTCTGTCTGATGTACACTGGGACTCTATTCCACAGTAAGGCAAGTGTCTGGGATGGTACTCTATCCCACCAGCATGTTCTATTCAGCATTGTGATGAGGTTCATATCCCTGGAATGTGTAAGGTGACTCAATGTTGTTATCTGTAGATGGTGCATGTTCAACAGTTATGTGTTGGACATGGCTCTGTATGTTAGGCAGAGTGTGCCTCTGAGTAGGCGGTATGCAACGAAGAACAGATTTAATTTTACCAGTTGTGTTGCATAACACAACTGTTTGAGGCCAGTAATCCTCTTGGTGAGGTACCTATGTGGTCTCTACAGCTGCTGGATATGCTAAGTCGAGTACATCCAAAATGGTGCACTGTACTCAATTATGGGTCTGATGACGTAAGAGTAGAGTGCCAACACTACCTCTTTGGATCCTGATGCAAACCCTTTGTTGATTAGGTGGGCCACATAGGATCTCCCAATCACTTTGGCAGCATGATTGTCAAAGGAATGATGACTATCTACTTATGTCCCCAGATCCCTTATTACCTTGTCGTTTTTAAGGGGGTAACACCTATGTGGTAGTTTGTGGGTATTTTGTTTTCAACAAAAAGGATCACTATGCATTCCGCCACAGTAAGCTTGAGACCATGATTCTGACACCACACATCTGTCTCATAGAGTCCCTTCTGGAGAATATGTCTGTCTTCCGGGGAATCTATTATGGCAAATACTTTACAGTTCCGAGCAAACTTAGTCAACCACAACCCTCCTGTGTTGGTATGTACATTTGAGAAGTCTGTACCAAACAGGAGGGACCACAGGACTGAACCATGGGGGACACCAGTCGTTACCGGTGTAGAGTCGGACATGTAGCCAGCAACTTTTAATATGTGGGATCTATCTGTGAGCCAGTTTGCAATCCATCTTGTGATGTATGGATTCATGGCCAGGTTGGTGAGTTCATCTATGATACCTGACTAGGGAATAGTGGCAAAGGCCTTAGTGAGATATAGGTAGACTGTGTTGAGCTCATTTCAATCATCTGTAGCCTGGGTAACTGTCAAAGAAATCCTCCCAGTTCAGGAGGTGTGGTCTGCATTTGACGAAGCCAAACTGGGTGTGCTCAACTGTGTGAAGGTTCCCAATCTCTGTATTGTTGACTTCCATTATGATTAGCTCCATTGCCTTGCAGTACACACTCGTCAGGCTCATAGAGCATGAATGCCAAGGGGGTTTTGTGGCCCCACCCCTGTGGAGTGTGAAGAACGTTGCTGTGCAACATTCTATGGGTACATATCCTGTAGGGAGCATGTAGAGAGAGGTGTAGGTATCCTTGATGAATATGGAAACATCCTCACCCTATGTGCTATGATTCAGGTTCTGATGTTGGAAGGTATGGAATGAGTAGTATCCTGGTAGTGCTGGTGTGCTGTCTGGAGCCTTGAACTAGGTTTCTGTTACTGCACAGATATCAATATTCTTCATAATGAGAAGTGCCTCAAGTGTGTGCATCTGGAGGCTGTGACTTCTGGCAATGAGTAGCATTTAGCTCACTTTGTGGTTATTTGTGTTGGTTACAGAGTTTGGTTTGTCCTGCATGACCGTTGTTCCACACCTGAAGTCAGCACCTCATTGGTCCCATCTGACCATAAGCTAATTACCCTACATATCCACATTCTGGACCCACACGCCCATTAAGGAATCCATGTTAAAATATGTCTCCAAAGCCAACGTCATGCTTCTTAAGACAGAAGTGCTAAACTGCAGGACACCCATGCAGATAGACAATACAGTTATGACTACTGAATCTTTCACCATTGTACTTTATAAGCACTTACCTGACTGCATGCATCATGCTATCCCAAACAGAACAAAGATGCTCTCCTCCAAGAAAAGGAAGCCAATCTGGTGTTCCCCTGCCATAAACAAACTGCACAACAGAAGGAAGAAACTGTTGCAAAACAGGGTAAAATCCCATGAATGGAGGAGCTCCATGGTCAACATCAGTAAGAAGCTGTGATCCCTGATAAAATCCTCCAAAGCTAGTTATGAAAACAAAATCAACACTGATTCTAAAGACAACCACAAAGCATTCTATAGCTATGTCAAGAATCTCAATGGCAACACTCAGATCTGCTCTGAGTTACAGCACATTGGCACTAAATATACAGACCCAACTGATATTGCCAACATCCTGGCAGATAGTATCAGTGCTAACTTTACCCCCCTCTCACCCCTGAAAGAACACATCTCTATAACGGAAGACTGCAAAGTTGCTGTCATCATGGCTGCACAAGTAAAAAGCACTCTCCAAAGCCGGGAACACAGCATCCATGGGACCAGATAACATCCCAGGCTGTGTTCTACACAAACTACAGAATGAACAGGCACCACACCTACATACCATGTTCAGTCATAGCCTCACCTCAGGTTTTGTGCCTGCTGAATGGCACACAGTGATGGTTATCCCAATACACAAGAGGGGAGCCACCGCAGACCCCAGTAACTAGCACCCCATTAGCCTGATGAGCCTGCTCTGCAACGCCATGGAATGTATCATCATATAACTTATAAAAAAAGACATTGGTAATCTCCAAACTCTGGACCACAACTATGTTGGGTTTGTAAGAGGCAGATCATGTCTCCTAAACCTGATAGACATCATTGAAGCAGTCACCAGAACCGTAGACAAGGGTAAGGTGACTCACACAGCCTATGTAGATCTTGCCACGGCTTTCAACACCATCCCCCACTCTGGAATTATAGATAAATCCACTAAACTAGGTATAAATCGCCATGAACTACAACATAGGCGGTAGTATACTTAACACTGAAAGTGTGATAAGAGACCTTGGGTCACAGGTGGACAGTGGACACACCTGTGATAATTACATCCCCACAGTAGTCAGGAAATCCTTCTACATGGCACACCTCATCAGAAAAGGTGAGGCATGCAGAATAGAAGAGGACATTGTTCCTGTCTACTCATCACTCAATAGATCCATAATAGAGTACAACGCCCCTTTTGCTATGTACCTCACAAGACATCTACAACAACTGGAAAGCCTGCAGAAATACCTCACAAAGAGGATTAGCAGCCTGAAATACATGCCATACACAGACCATCTCAAAATGCTCCAGCTGTACTCTTTCGCATATTGCCTACTCAAAAGTGATCTCTGCCTAACATACAAAGCTATGTCAAACACAGAGCTGTTGGACATGCTCCATGTAAGACACTCACAATCCCTCTGATCTTCGGCCCCAAAACCCAGAGTGAAATACAAAAGGAAGGGGTGTATCTATTTACCTTATGGATACCCAGACTTTCAGGTTAGTGGCACAGCATGAGGCCTTGGAGCCCATGCAAGTGCAACTAACATTGGGCAAAGCTGCTTATCAGATTGTAGCCTGCTACAGATCACCTACCTTGTCTCAGGAACCTCACTCAGTATTCCGGAGAACACTGGAAAATATAAATGTCCTACCAAACACCATTATATGAGGAGATTACAACTACCCAAACACTGACTGGGACAATTACTCGTGTACAACGTCCTTTGCCCAATGCTACCTAGAGTTTAAAAACTCAAACGCCCTGGAACAGCTGGTCACCACGCCCACTAGAGGTGACAACATACTGGACCTGATCATCACCAACATGGGGTACCAGTGTTCCACACCAGAGATAAACCCCTCGCTGGTAATATCAGACCATAAAGTAATCACACTGGACATCCACATCCCCCCCCCCCCAGTCAATGAAACCACTGTGAAGACATTTTCAAAAGCAAACTGCACACTTCTCAAGACCAAAGTGGAAAGTTCCAAAGCCCCCTTGCTACAGGATAATGCTATACAATCTGCAGAATCATTTACAAGTGCATTCTATGAGCATCTATATAGGGATGCATCGATCGAGACATCCCAAATAAAACCAAAATGCACTCCTCCAAAAAGAAGAAACCAATCTCGTGGTCGTTGCCCATAAATAAGCTATACAACAGAAGGAGGAAACTAACACATGATAGAGCAAATTTCACAAAAGGAAAGGCATCACTGATAATTATTAGGAAGAATCAATGATCGCACATAAAATAATCCAAGGCCAGTTTCTAAACACAAATTGCCAAGGAATCTAAGAATAACAACCACAAAGCCTTCATTAGCTATACCCAACATTTAGGTGGCAACTCTCAAATATGCTGTCAGCTACTGCAAAATGGCAAAAAATACACTGAACCAACTGACATTGCCCACATCCTGGCGGACGAGTTCACTGCAAACTTCACCCTCCCCTCACCCCCAAAAGGGCCTGTGTCCATCCCAGAAGAATGCAGAGCCCCAGACTTCATGGACATGCAGGTAAAAACAGCCCTCTCCAAAGCTAAGAACACAGCATCAATGGGACTGGATGGTGTCCCAGGGTTAGTCTTACACCAGCCCCTAATGGAACTACACCTTCACCTACATTCACTGTCCAGACTTAACCTTACCACAGGCTATGTATCCAGAGAATGGCATACAGCAACAGTCATCCAGCTCCACAAAGGTGGTGCTACAACAGAACCTGGAAACTATTGCCCTATAGGCCTTCTCAGCCTGGTCTGCAAAGCTACGGAGTGAATTATCATGGAACCCATAAACAGAGACATTGGGAGCCTCCAGACACTGGACTCTACCCAATTTGGCTTTGTTAAAGGCAGATCATGCCTTCTAAACCTAGCTGACTTCTTTGAAACAGTTACCAAGGACATAGATGGAGGTGAAAGTAGTCCATAGAGCTCACCTGGACCTCACTAAGGCCTTTGACACCATTCCCCACTCTGGTATCATGGACAAGCTTATCAGCTTGAACATTAACCCTTATGTCACAGGATGGGTGGCCAACTGGCTCACAGATCAAACACACATGGTTAGACTTGCGGGTGCCATGTCTGGCTCTAAACCAGTCACAAGTGGCATCCCACAGGTCTTGGTCCTGAGACCCCACCTGTTCAGTAGATACTGCTCAGAGGTACAGGCAAGCATGGGAGGAGTATGACTGACCAAGTTTGCAGATGACTGTTAACTGTGGTCCATAATTGACTCTACGGCTGACACAGCCATCCTCCAGAAGGGTCTTACAGAGACAGATACCTGATGTCAAAACAATGCTCTCAAGCATAATGCCAAAAAATGTATAGTCATCCCCTCTGGATAAAACAAAGTGCCCACAAATTACCACATAGGTGGTAATCCAGCATGTACGGAGAATGTAATTATGGACCTGGGGACCCAGGTAGATAGTAAACTCTCCTTTGATGATCACATTACCAAAGTGTTTAGAAATTCCTTCTATGTAGCCCACCTAATGTCACCTAATGTAACCCACTTTGTCAAGTCTGATGATGTCACCATCCTACAAATATACCTGTGGAAAAAAGAGCTCCCAGTAATGTGTATAGTGTGTTGTGTAAATGTGTACTGTTGTAGTATCATAAAGTAGTTAGGTAGGGGTTTGAATCCTGCATTTGCCAACTGTATGAGAGAGTGTGTGTCTGTCCTTGGAGAGGAGCAGCATTTTTGAAGACTACTGAGACACCTTAAAAGTGGTATACTCATCTTTGTCAAGTCTGATGATGTCACCATCCAACAAATATACCTGAGGAAATGAGAACTCCAAGTAATGTGTATAGTGTGCTGTCTAAATAAGTATGGCTCTAATATCCTAAAGTAATTAGGTAGGGGTTTGAATCTTGCTCTTGCCAACTGTATGAGAGTGTGTGTCTCCTTGGAAAGAAGCAACCTTTTTGAAGACTACTGAAACACCTTAAAAGTGGTATACTCATCTTTGTCAAGTCTGATGATGTCACCATCCTACAAATATACCTGTGGAAAGGGGAATTCCTAGTAATGGGTATAGTGCGTTGTGTAAATGCGTTGTGCTCTAGTATCATAAAGTAGTTAGAGAGGGGTTTGAATCCTGCCCGTGCTGACTGTGTGTGTGTGTTTCTCCTTGGAGAAACACAACCTTTATGAAGACTACTGAAACACCTTAAAGGTGGTATACTCATCTTTGTCAAGTCTGATGATGTCACCATACTACAAATATACCTGTGGAAAAAAGAAATTGTAGTAATGTGTATAGAGTGTCGTGTAAATGCATACTACTGTGGTATCATAAAGTAATTAGATAGGGGTTTGAATCCTGCACTTGGTGACTGTGTGTGTGTGATACTGTTGGTCAATGTATTGTGGGTTTTGCTTTTACTACTGCATGACATATCACAATGACAACAATATGTGCATTACACATGTCAGGTAGCTGTGTGGCAAATACATATACATACATGTGACCTCAATTATTTCATAGGTGGGAACCCTGCTTTCTCCATAAACACATCTGTTATCTTTGCCAGAGTGTGCTGCTGCTTTCCAGACCTTAGGTCACATCTGTATGCTTGTGACAAGCCTAGCCACTGCAGTGAACACTGGCCTACGTCATCCGTTTCACATATACTCATTACGGTTTCTATTGAATAGTGTGAGTGAGGGTTTATGCCTGAGGTATATTTGAAACCTGTTCAAAAGCAGCAAAGTCTGTCAAAGATGGCTATTTATTATAGGTGTGCAACAGCCTTTGTGGATATGCATGCAGACCCCTTATTGCTTATGTGATCCACAGAGGGATTTCCAAAACCCTTTGGAAATGTGATTATCAAAGGAGAGATGACAACACATGGCTCTATGTATACATCGGTACCTGTTCCAAATTTTGGGGGCTACTACCTATGTGGTACTCTGGGGATACTATGTTTTGTAAAAGTGGATGACTATGCTTTATTTTGCTTATAGCTTTACAGCATGGGTTTGACACCAGGTATCTGTCTGTATGATACCCTTTTGGAGAATGTGTGTGTCATCTGGAGAATTAATTATAGCCCACAGTATGCATTGCCAAACTTGGCCAGACATATCTCTACTGTGTTTGCTTGTACCTAAGAAAGCTATATGCCAAACAGGAGTGGTCCCAGGACTGAGTGCAGGTGAATACCACTTGTTGCTGGCATAGAATCGTACTTGAAGGCTGCAAATGTTACTGTGTGTCCTACATCTGTGTGTCAGTTGTCAAGCCATCATCTAACAATTGTTTATGGGCAGGCTGTTGAGGTTATGTATACTACCAGAATGCAAACCAATGACAGATAGTAACAACAGTATCACCCACAGCACAGTGTCAAACCGTGTCATACATACACGTGTACTCACGTTCCAAAATGTGTATAGTACAATGCATACTGGCCACCAATAGAAACTATGGAGTGTTAACATTGTCTAATACAGGGCATGTCACCCTGCCAATGTGTCCAATATGCATGTACATGCAGAAAGTGAACCTCGACCATGTTCACAAAAGTACACCTGCAAATCTGTGCTGCACACATCCCACACTTACTGTCCACTCCGTAACACATGCTGATAAAACTACACACATCAGCCAAGTGGCACATGGGCAGACAATACACAATTGGAATAAACACTGGTGTAAACAATAATACATTGATAATTATAGCTTTAATGCATCATGCCTACTCAGCTACACCTTCAAGGATATCATTACACTTTACTGCTGACAATATGCTACACATTAAAACATTGCTGTACTGTAATAAAGTCACCCTGTGCATCAGCACCATGTTAGCCTGTTCCTGCATCAATGCTACAGATGACAGGAGGTGGCACAGGTTTTGGCATATGCACAGGGTGTGTTGTTGGTTTGCCAGAGGCGTACATTGAGCCATACAATCGACATGTGTGTGTGAGTGTGTGTGTGTGAGGGCCAAGAGTACTGTTATGGGCCAATGTGGATGTAATGTGTGTGGGTATGTGTTTTCCCTAGGTGTCTGGTTTATGTGTGTGCGTCTGCATGCACACAGTTCCACCATGTGGCTGCCATATACAGGGATTTGTGGGACAGCTACAGACTGTACCTGGCATGCTTTACAGATCACTGTCTCTGGCCATGGATATGGGACCTGTGCCTGGCAGGGGTGCTACAGACAGTATCAGGTACTAATCCAGACTGGGTACTATCCTCAGAGGTTGATATATGTCCACTGGATCCAGGTACCTGCTGGGACTGGCCAGAGCCATGTGCACATGGTCTTCTAGGACGGTCTATGGACAGACGCCCCAACATTGCTGGGGCTGGTACTGGCACTACAGAGCGGCTATGACTTGATGGATGTCCACGGCGACTGCCAGCTGATGATGTGGCTGGCATACATCCATGTCGACATTTCAACCATCCCACACTGTCCTGACACATGGACATGACATTGTGGGAGGACATCTAATGTCTCACCCCAAAGTCTATCAATAACCTCAGTGTAATTACGTATGGCACCTGCTAGGTCATGGATACTGTCATTTACAGAGGTGTTATGAGCCCTCTGTGCCTTTAGTCCCTGTCTGGTGTATCGCTCCATACGTGCCTGTGCCTCCATGACAGCCTGGAACATGCATGTGGTTGTAAGAGTTGTGGCACTTTTGCCAGGGGCATGATAACCAGCAGTGCTCTGACGAGAACCCCTGGACATCTGCCTATGTGGTACTGTTCTAGACATCTGGCTATGGCTGCTGTGTCCTGATGCATGTGCCATAGATACCACACTGTCCTGGCCAGTGCTGACTGTACACTGTCCCTCTGCTAAGGGCATTGGTGATGATGGATGTACAGGCAGTATGACTGTGTGCATGGATGGGGTGGAGACTTGTGTACTGTCAATTGGTGGCCCAACAACAGACCCTGACAAACCTGCCTGTGCCTCAGTACACCTATCCTTATTATTATCACTATCTGTGTCAGTGACATCAGGTTCCCTGCTGCACTGAACCAGCTCCACCTCAGCACCTGTGAGAGGAAAACAGGAAACACACTTTAAGACCTGTACATGATGTCAGACCACATGCACACATGCACATGCACACATGCACACATGAACACACACAAATACACTCCTCATGAAAGCAGACAGACACACACACAGACACACAGACAAACACACACACACACACACACACACTGATACACTTACCACCAGCAATCTCAGAACATACTCAATAGCAGTTGATGGTGGGGTACAGTATCACAAGCAAAACAGTCATATCACACATGTCAGCATGCAGGACATGTGTTGCTGAACAGCATGCAGTGCAAGTGTAGACAGTCCTTGTTACTAACAGTATACATGGCTTTGATGCATGTGTTTTGTTGTTTGGTGATTGGCCTCCCCCTGGAACACAATGCATACATGAACACAACATTGCTGTGCAAGTATTCAAAACTCTGTAATGTACTGTGCACCATCACTTACAGGTCTACATACCATGGCTGGATGTGTATCTGTGTGTCACATAGATATCCAATTCTGATTAGAGCCTCTGCATCTTTAGCAAATAATTGTGGACACAGTTTTAGCTCATGCATGATGTGTATACACACAAGATCAGTGATGCACGTATAACTGATGGAATACCATTGGTCCACATATCCAATGTACCGTAGTTATGGTGAGTGTAGAACATATTGTGGACATGCCAGTGTCATCCATGACATGGCATGCTAAAATGCAACTGCAAATTTAAACATCACACATACTCAATGTGTGTCATATGACCTAGCCACTCAATAGCATCACAAGACATATATGTGCCAGTTGTGAAAAAGGTATGCATATTGTTTACAGGTGCATATGTTTGCACACACACACACACACACAACATTGAGGTGTATAGCAATGAAAGCTATGTGTAGTACTGTGGTTACAATAACTGGATGAGGTATAGTACCATAAGCCATCATCATGAAGCATCATGTGATCACTCATGGCTACAAATGTGTCCCAAACCAGCACCTATCATGCTGTACTGGAACTGCACTAGCATGGCTACATTCACCATTTCACAACCAGTTGTTACATGGGTTTGTAAGGAGGCCAATAAGGAGCATTCCCTAACATGAATGTGTTGTGTGTTGCAGAGTGTTTCACTGCCCCATGATAGGCATCTACCCCTCAGGTATATTATGTGTGCTGTGTGGATGACATTTGGGATACTGGAGTGTGACTTTACAGTGGGTTTGTGAATCCTTCATGTGTAGCATGCTAACATGTTCTGTGTATGCCATAGCTGTGTCTGTTATGTGCATGTTGTGTATCGACTCTGCCTATCCAATGGTCACTACAGTGTAGCCACATTTTTTTGAGATGGTCTGTGTATTGCATGCATTTTAGGCAGCTAATCACATTAGTGAGATGTGCGTGGTCTCACAGCAAACATGCACAGCATGCATTATGGGTAGGTGTGTTACATGTGTACATGAACTACACCTTAAATATGACATGCACTTTTTATTTGCAATAATAAATGTAGAACATACTCACCAGCATCTGTCTGCTGCCTTGCTGTCACACCAGAGGGACCTACATAGATATGAGACAGTTTGTTAGTGGCGACAACTGTGGCATTGCTACTGTGGGTTTGCAATCTTACAGTAGAACAGTTTACATTCACAGGCCCACAGATTATATTCCAAATGATCAGTATTGCACAACAACAGGCTCCACATCTTCTAACTACACAGTACACATCTCACATATGCATGATTTACAAATAGAGGTAACAGTAGACTACAGATATGCCATGATACCTGCATGTTCCATGTGTTCTTGTTGGGTGGCTCCAACCTCAATCATGGTAAATGTCTGCTGCTATTGTTGTTGGGCAGGTGCCACCAGGCTCAGGAGCAGCTCCTCCACTCTGGTGAGGGGGATCGATGTTAACCCCACCACCTATTGCAAGCTACAAAAAAAGCCGGCACTAAAACTGATAAGGAACACAAAACGACAGACCAGCTCTCTGACTTGGAACGAAAGTGTTTAATCCACCAGTTGACACCAAAAAGTGCCTATTAAAAATAGAACAGATACTTAAAAACTTTAGAGAGCTTTTCGTTTATCATCAGACAAACTTCCGCAGAAAGTAACAAGTAGACACAATAGCCAAACTTTTGAATAAAAAAGTGCGGGAAAACTACTCAAGTTTTAAAGGTATACACACTTACAAAGACCAATAAACATAAATTAAGCATCATTTTTTTAAAAAACCTTATTTAAGTTATAAGTCATAAAACAAATCATAAGTAGATAATAGAATCTAATTACCCTTAATAACTTAAATGTCAAGAAAACAACATATTATATTAAGCAGTAAAATATGTGTATTTAAGAATTAATTTGTGTATATGTTGAAATTATCTATGTAAACTATTCATTTTAAGTATGCAGGAGATGGAACAGGCTTCGTTCAAACCTGGAAAGTTGAAAGCATTTAATCTGATCTGCCACAGCAGTTCCAATTCTTCCAGTTTGAACGTAGCGGGGCCACCTCTTACATCTTGAATATATTGATCGATAACCAAAAATTTAAATTTATGTCCAGGAAATGAATGGAGATGTTTAGCCAAAGCATTGTCAAGTTTTTTATGTGACATTGCATATTGATGCTCGTAGACTCTATCCCTGAGTCGACGCTCAGTCTTGCCTACGTAGAATGCAAAACAATCAGAGCATTTGGCTAAACAAACTAAAAATTTACTGTTATAGTTGAAATTTGATTTCAACTTATAACGAGTACCATTAATGGTGAATTGATTAGTACAATCTATGTATCTACAGTAGTTACAGTTCTCGCACTTAAACATTCCCGTTGTCCTAGGGACAGGTTTATTACCACTCTCAATAACATTTTTAATGTTTTTGCCTTTACTGAATACAAAATGTGGTTTAGAACCCAGAAAAACGAAAATTGATGGGTTACTCCTAAACAATTCCCAGTTTTTTAGTAAGATTCCAATAATAGATTTTGATTGAGCATTAAAAGCTATTATAAATGAACGCTGAAAGGTTTGTTCACTATCCAAGCTAGAATTCCCATGAAGGGTAGTACCTTGTTCAACAGAAGTTACTTCATCCACAAACAACTGGTTTGAGTTTAACAGTGGTTGAAATTGGTTAGATAGTCTTTTAAATTTAACTTCCTCAATAAGTGAATCGACAACAACTCGGGGTAGCCACAAAATACCTTGATTTGCCGGGGAAGCCACAGTGAAAAAACATATGTTTCAAGAAATTACATTTGTTAATGAAATCGTATTGTAAACTACAAATACGTGAAGCCCTCACTAATTGACCCTTTACGACCGATCTTTTTTGGTGGAATGAGTGGCAACTTGAAAAATGTAAGAAAGAGTTGGAGTAAGTTGGAGTAAGTTGGTTTTCAATAAACCTGACCAGTGAAACAATGTAAACTCAAATTTTTAACTGACAAGATGTCCAAGTAAGCAATAGAATTGGCGCTGAATGTAAAGGTAAACTTTAAAAAAACTTTAAAAGATTAGTGGAAGAATTAAAGTAGCTGACAATTTCTGTAGCCAGACATTCATCACCATAAAGGAGAATAAAAATGTCGTCGAGAAATCGGGTGTAATAAATGATAACTTCCGATCTGTAAGTCGATGAGAAAACAAATTGGGACTCCCATTGGGCCATAACCAAATTTGCCACACTGGCACCACATGGTGAGCCCATAGCTAAACCAATTTTCTGCAAAAAAAATTTGTTGTCATACATAAAAAAGTTGTTAGTTAAAATTAAATCAAGCATTTCAGAAATTAAAGAAATGTCAGATAGTGAAGCTCCATGCTTTTTCATTAAATCGGCCCCCCAGTCTATAGCAATGTCATGAGGGATACAGGTGTAGAGATCTTTGACATCAATTGTCAAAAAGTTGAGTTCACTGTTAAAAGTTAACTCATTGATCTTGGACAAAAAAGACCAAGAGTCTTTACTAATCTGAGACTCAAGGGCCACGTATTTTTGCAAGATGCCGTCCACTACTTTTGAAATAACATAAGTAGGGGAACCACGCCCATCAATGAGAGGTCTCATAGGGGGATTTTTTTCATCTTTGTGGATTTTAGGTATCCCAAACAACATTTCAAAATTTGAGTTTATGTTGTTTCACTGGTCAGGTTTATACAAAACCAACTTACTCCAACTCTTTCTTACATTTTTCAAGTTGCCACCCATTCCACCAAAAATGATCAGTCGTAAAGGGTCAATTAGTGAGGGCTTCAGGTATTTGTAGTTTACAACACGATTTCATTAATGAATGTAATTTCTTGAAACATATGTTTTTTCACCGTGGCTACCCCAAGTTGTTAGTCGATTCACTTATTGAGGAAGTAAAATTTAAAAGACTATCTAACCAATTTCAACCACTGTTAAACTCAAACCAGTTGTTGATGGATGAAGTACCTTCTGTTGAACAAGGTACTACCCTTCATGGGGATTCTAGCTTGGATACTGAACAAACTTTTCAGTGTTCATTTATAACAGCATTTAATGCTCAATCAAAATCTATTATTGGAATCTTACTAAAAAACTGGGAATTGTTTAGGAGTAACCCATCACTTTTCATTTTTCTGGGTTCTAAACCACATTTTGTATTCAGTAAAGGCAAAAACATTAAAAAATTCATTGAGAGTGGTAATAAATCTGTCCCTAGGACAACGGGAATGTTTAAGTGTGAGAACTGTAACTACTGTAGACACATAGATTGTACTAATCAATTCACCATTAATGGTACTTGTTACAAGTTGAAATCAAAATTCAACTGTAACAGTAAATTTTTAGTTTATTTAGCCAAATGCTCTGATTGTTTTGCATTCTACATAGGCAAGACTGAGCGTCGACTCAGGGATAGAGTCTACGAGCATCAATATGCAATGTCACATAATAAACTTGACAATGCTTTGGCTAAACATCTCCATTCATTTCCTGGACATAAATTTAATTTTTTGGTTATCGATCAATATATTCAAGATGTAAGAGGTGGCCCCACTACGTTCAAACTGGAAGAATTGGAACTGCTGTGGCAGATCAGATTAAATGCTTTCAACTTTCCAGGTTTGAACGAAGCTTGTTCCATCTCCTGCATACTTAAAATGAATAGTTTACATAGATAATTTCAACATATACACAAATTAATTCTTAAATACACATTTTACTGCTTAATATAATATGTTGTTTTCTTGACATTTAAGTTATTAAGGGTAATCAGATTCTATTATCTACTTATGATTTGTTTTATGACTTATAACTTAAATAAGGTTTTTTAAAAAAATGATGCTTAATTTATGTTTATTGGTCTTTGTAAGTGTGTATACCTTTAAAACTTGAGTAGTTTTCCCGCACTTTTTTATTTAAAAGTTTGGCTATTGTGCCTACTTGTTACTTTCTGAGGAAGTTTGTCTGATGATAAATGAAAAGCGCTTTAAAGTTTTTAAGTATCTGTTCTATTTTTAATAGGCACTTTTTGGTGTCAACTGGTGGATTAAACACTTTCGTTCCAAGTCAGAGAGCTGGTCTGTCGTTTTGTGTTACCTATTGCAAGCTGTTGTCTCCATACATCAGAAGCACACTGAAGGACATGTCTAAGTAGATCACTGCAGTGGTAGCGTACCTGCTCATATGTCTGGTTATGCAGGCCAACCTCGTTTAGCCTCCGGACAACATCTTGCCACATTGCAGTATGCGCCTGCTGGTCTTGGCTGGTTCTGGAGAATAGTAGGCTATAGTGCTGAATCATGCAGCTGGTAAGAATCTCATCATCAGCACTACTGTAGCTAGGATTTCTATGGTGTGCCATGATCCCTGGAAGACATAAAGAAAAGATATGTATGAGCAAGTCATATGGCACATTTAACATTATACAGTACAGATATCACTGAACTGCCATGTATAGCAACCCATTAGCTGGCTGAGATTAAACACTTTCACTACCACTTATCAGTGCTCACCCCACAACTGCTTGAAAGTGCCTGGCATGCTCTATATAATAAACCATGCTCTGCACAGCAACAAAATAAAATCTCTATATAAGACTATACAAGAGTACCTGGCACACTTTATGCAACACAATGCACCACCTAGCCACAGCAGATATAGATCAAGCCAATGCATAAAGAAATATGTCATCCATCGCAATGTTTGTAAGGTCCAGTTGCAGTATTACCATTATACCACAAAACTTGTTGATGGCAAACTCGTGGCCAAAATATGTGCACAGTTGTGAATATAGGTGCCATACTGCCGTAGTAAACTATAAATGTTGCTAGATATGCAGTTATATGTTGTAACACACATATGACAGAGGACATGTTACAGGCATACCCACACACACATCAGACATAATTACAAGACACAAAGGTATGGCAACCCAGATAAGCTTTACATGTGTACCATGCAGTACTGTCTGTCAGTACTTACAAAACCTTAAGCTTGAGGAATGTAATCTGTGATGACTACAGGGACCACACAAAACAGTGGTTCCAAGCAATGTGGACATACACCATACTTTGCTGTTTAGGCCCAGCACTTCAAGTAGTACTACAGTACATACAGGATTTGGATTCAACATCAGTACCAATCAATAAGCATACATGTAGTGCTTTAGCCTCCAGTGACACCCCCATTTAACACCAAGGGACAACATCAGACTGTATGCCATAGTGCTTTATCTGCCTAGCAACAGCATACACAGCTTTTGCTGGGATCAAAATAAGGACCCATAATACCATAACAGAAATAGTTTCCCACTAAGCTATCCCACAAATACACATCTTTGACATATTCACCAACACATTGACCATCCCACTCAGTCAACTTTACATAGAATCTATTGCAACAAGTAGATGTGGGTGTGTATGAGTATATATGACTCTCTCTCTCTCTCTCTGTATCTGTATATATATATATATATATATATATATATATATATATATATATATATATATATATATATATATATATATATATATATATATATATATATATATATACACATACATATATACATCCATTGGTGTACATATACATATACATATACATATAGGCACATATACAGTCCACTTTTCATGGTGGGAATATCAATTATACAAAGGATGTGAAGTATACAGTAATGTAATAATATCGCACAGTCTTGTGAGAAATGCTTTGAAAGTGTTCACAGCTCAGGTAGCTTTAGCAGGCCTCACTGGCTGCAACATTGCAAACTGAACAAAACACCCACAGTGTTTAACCACCACATGTCATATACCAGCACTGTATGCTGTCTTGTTTGTCACACACTAAAACCTACATACAAATATGCACATAACAAACTTCACCAACATATATATGTCCACCCTTCAGAAACAGTTGCAATATGTCCTTTGCTCTATGCACATATACAGATGTTAATATATATGACACGTATATATCTCTCCGTATGTGTGTGCCATACACACACAAGGTCCACACTGTTGTAAGTCCCTGGACCTCACAGCTGAACTGTTGGGCCTTGCTGCAACATGAACAGGTGTCACATGTGAACACACAGTAACATTAGAGGGGGTATATATAGCTCCAAATGCTAGATTAGCATACTAGCCTGGTACAGCAGTTGCCAATGCTAAGCTACACTTTAATATGACTATCATGCATGTGTTACTCTGTCACACCCATGTTTATATAAATGTTTGGACTAAACCCCCAAACAGCCATTGACCACACTACTGTACAGAACACAGATAACTTGGATCAGATTTTTGACATTTAATGCTGAGCTACACATTTCACAGTTATGTCCCACTGCCCACAGGTACACGCTGAATTGTCCATGGCAGTAGTTAAGCAGGACATCTGTGCATAGATACATACTGCTGCCACATATGAATGGTTCACATTATGTAGAGTACTCTTCAAAAACATCTACTACATGCCAGTAAATACATATCTGTTACATACCTTTCCTTTGTATGAGTTGGTATTATTTCTTTTTCTTTTTCCTTTTGCTTTTCACTGTCTCTCTCTCTTTCTCTCTCTGTCAGTCTCTGCAATAGAGTGATTGAGTTTGTTGGCAGCAATTACAGACTGCTTTTATAGGTATTTGCACATGTGCATGTGATGGCCTCTGCACCAATTGGTGGCCACCATTTGCTAAATGCATGCAGCCTGCTGTGTGGTAATTGCAGTAATCACTGTCATAGCAACCCAATGTTATATATTGCTAACTCAGGTAGATGTGGCCCTTTCAGCTTTCCAAGATGGGGATCCTGCTTGTTTGCTGTGGACATCGTTGTTTAAGGCAGAAGGTTGGTATAGTTCTTATATCTGAAGCCAGGGGTGTAGCCAGTGATTTAAATGTTGTACCCAGACCTGAATGTTGCTGCTTCCAGTACATACTTGTCAGTGTGGAATTGTACTCACCACATAAAAAGCTAACCCAAGATAGATGGAAGTATGTACTTTCTTTTCTAATTGTACAATTAACTGCCATACAAAAGTAGTTATTCAGATGTATTCCTTTGGCATATGAATTGTTTGTGAACTGCTATACTGTGAATATTAATTTGCTCACTTCTGAACAGTTTGTGCTTTTTAAGTGTTGACATTAACACAGGCTGCTCAAGAAAACTGGGCAAATTTCAGTACTGAGTATGCCTACCTACATCCTTAGTAGACCCTGAACACACAGGTATATTCTACATTTGGGAAGGTTGCAGAAGTGCAGACAGCATTATGTATTATTGTGTGAATTTTATCTTATAGGTTCATAGGTTCATAGGTTGGTACTGGGCTATCTGCCTGAAGGCATATATTAGCCCAGCCACGTTGTGCGGTATTCACTGCCCCTTTAATAGTTCCCTAGACCCTTGTACTAGCAGCTAGTACCTTTGGTCCCTATCTAGTAGTGCTGTTTGTGTGATCCCCGGTGTGAACTTTCTGTTACCCATCCACTCATCAAGGTTCCTCTTGAAGAGTGATAGTGAGGGGCTCTGTCTTATGTAGATCGGGACCCTGTTCCATAGTAAGGGAAGTCTATGCGAAGGGAATCTATCCCTCCAGCATGTTCTATTCATTGTTGTGTTGAGGTTTATATCCCTAGAGCATGTAGCTCGAGTAGATTTGGTTTTGCTAAGATGGAGCATGTTCAACAATTCTCGGTTGGACATGGTTCTGTACGTTAGACAGAGATCGCATCTGAGAAAGCGGTATGCAACAGAGAACAGTCTTAGCTTTTTCAATCGTGCTGCATAGGGCAACTGTTTGAGGCCAGTAATCCTCTTGGTTAGGTACCTTTGTGGTCTCTCCAGCTGCTGGAGATGTCTAGCCAGGTACATTCCAATTGGTGTATTGTACTCACTAATGGATCTGATGAGGGAAGAGTAGAGGGGCACCATTACATCCTTAGATCTTGATGCAAACCCTTTCATGATCAGATGGGTCACATAGAAGGATTTTCTAACCACTTTGGCAACATGGTTATCAAAGGAAAGCTGACTATCTACTTGGGTCCCTAGATCCCTTATTTCTTCTTCATATTTCAGGGGATTATCTCCTATGTTGTAGTTTGCAGGTACTCTGTTTTTTCCAAAGGGGATTACTATGCATTTTTTTGCATTTAGCTTGAGACCATGGCTTTGACACCATGCATCAGTCTCATTTAGGCCCTTCTAAAGGATCTCCATGTCGGCCGGAGACTCTATTATAGCACCCAGTTTGTAGTCGTCCGCAAACTTAGTCAGCCACAGCCCTTCCGTGCTGGACTTAAAGGGTTGATTTGTACCTGTTAGTTTATCAAGGCAAGTGGTCTGTCTGCATAGCTCCCAACTGTGGACCTATCCACATGGTAGTCAGAGGTTAGCCTGTTATTCTTTGTCTGTGCATCACACCAGTCTTTTCAGCACTGGAACAATGGCATTGTTACAGTTGGTTGATGCTAGTACATGGCTACATCCTTTGATATTTCAGCATTGTACTCCTACATAAGGGTATGCTTCCGGAACTCCTTCCTAAGCTCTTTGCACAGTGTGTAACAGCAGAAAAGCTGATATGCCTGTGTGTTTCTTCCTCTGCCAGGCCTCTCAAACACTCAGGTACATATTTGAACAGACTCAGGGAAAAGTAGGGAAAAGTGAGGTACACCTTTAAAATATTAGTGCCATTAAGTTAAGACTTTGAGAGAACCAGAGCATATGGATTAATACACCTTTTCTGAAGTACAAGCAGTGTCTAACTCTTACTTATTGTCATTATTCATTAAGTAAAATTCACCACCTTTCTGGCCAACATCAGTACTTTTCAGAGGGATTCAGAAGGACACAGCTAAAATTTGTTTCAAAATCAGGAACATCCCTGAAAATTAGGCACAATTGGGAGGTATGGCATCTGTCCTAATCAGATATGCCAGTGTTTCTCCTGCTATGATACTGTGTGGGTGTTGTAAAGTGCTGCTGTAACATTATTTCCTGCTAGAATGGCTGCTTCTCTTATCACAGTCATGCAATGCAATTCCACAATAACTGCTGGTAAAGATTCATAGAACAAGTTGCGTGTTATGGCATTCCTATGTTTCCTTTACATTCAGTCACTCTGATGCATGATATATTTATTTCAGCACCAACTTGTTGTATGTCTGCTGTGGCTTAGTGATACTTCATGCTGTGTAGTGTGTACAAGGTCCCAGGTTTGAGACTGACAGAGGTGTTTTTATTTTGCTGCTGAGTAGAACAAGGGCCCTCACATACAGAGTGACTAAGGCATTTTTAAGCAGTTGTAAGTGGGTTTGCGTGGGTTTGCGCAATGCTTAGCAATACTTAGCTAAGTGCACAGAAGAGCACACTCGCACAAACCCACTAACTACTGCTTAAAAGTGCTTACTCCCACTAACCCCCACGCTCGTTTCTTTGAAAGAAAAGAAAATGAGGAGATAGGAAAGTGGTGAAAAGGGGCACAAAGAGGGAAAGACAGTAGGGAAAACAGCTTGGGATGTGCAGGATGGGTGTAGGGAAGGTCCATAGCTGCCCATTTCTTTAACAGCAACAGCTGTGCATATGTAACAAATTTGGAGGGAAATATGAAACCTTCCCCTGAGAGAAGGGTGAGGACAACAAAGTATCTTGTGCTGTCAGTTAAATTACATTTTATGTGTCCAGCAGACATGTGTGCAAAATGTATGTATGGGGCATATTTTTTTGGGAGCAGATTGCCTTTTTTTTTTTTTTTCAGGTGAGAGTGGAATGTGGAGTAGGCGAAGTAGGTATATTCGGGAAGGTAGGTTGGGGAGGTAAACAGACAAGACAAACAAGACACATACAGGGCAGAATATGACACATGTGATGGATGAACACCATTGATGGGGAAGGATGTTTGGAAATCGCAAGCCCATGAGCCCACAGATGGCAACAGTGGAACTGAGATCCCCACCCATGGGCAGTCACCACTGCACCTTCACAGCCCAGAGGGTGGCTGTGCTGGGAGCTGCATAGGAGGGGCAGGCTCACCTGTGAGTTGCGCTACCTGTGCCTCAAGCTGGCATAGAGGATCAGCGATCTCTGTACGCACCACAGCCCGGACCGTTCGGAGGGTGATAGGTGGCCCTCCTCTGCCCACGCTTGCACGGGGGTGACGAGCCCCATTCCCTGCAGTGCTTCCACCCAAAGGTAGCACAGGGCCAATGGCGGAGGAGGTCCCAGGCTGGGCACTGGACCTGCTGGTGCCAGGTGCCACCGCCAGCTGAGGTGGGGCAGGTGGGTCCGCTGGGACCGGCCTTCCCATACGTTCGATGTTTTGGAGGATTTAATGAAAATATGGGTTAGTAACAGTCAACAGCATTCCCAATTAGTTATAACTGCCTGCAGAAGTATTCCCATTAACCCAACACACCAGAGTTCCAACAGTTGAACAGCAAGCATAATACATGCATATATAGAACAACAGTGGACATTACAACAGCATGCAGGTTTAATTTATGGCAACAGCCCACCAATATTGTGGTATTTGAACAGGGCACATGGCATTGAAATAAATGCAGATATTTATAAAACAATAGGACATATGTCCCAACAAATGTTTTGAAATTAGACATACCCATTGAGGTGTGGAATTGCATTTTTTATGCACATACAGTAGGGTGAAAAAAGATAGCTCCATTAACAACTTATATATCCTTCTAGTTTACACTACATTCCTATTAACTGCAGTTATATGTCCTCTACATGTATTATTACATTACCCAATTGTCCTTAAATTGTGTAATGGGTTTTGCTAGATTTGTATATACATGAGCTGTATCTGACATTCAAACTGTCCAGCATGCAGATGCTACTGTTACATATTTTGTGAGTTGCTCAGACACACTACTGATGAGATGGTGCACTGACAGCTCTACTTTCCTATAATTATCTAGATATGTTCTGGTGAAATTATCGGTTATATGTTAACAGCTCCCTACATTTCTGGCAGCACACTGATATTTCTGGGGAACACAATACCAAGCTACTCATGTGCCAGATTAACCTGTACATGCTGGGCATGAACCAACAGTTGAGGACTGTAAATATGCTTAAAAGCTACTGGTACTCCCTTCATCCACTTTATATGGGCCTACCCAAGTGTGGGTTAACAGCGCTTAATACAACAGTACTATTTCTATAATGCAAGAGTACAACAACATATCAAAGAAAATGACACAGACACACTCCAGGAATTATACCTTTATTAAAGACCTAAAACACTTTTCTAGAGGCTCTCTCATTTATTTTATATAACAGTACATGCAGAATAATTATTAAATAATTATTATACCTTTATTTATTGGGTTAAAACACTTTTTTTCAGGCTCTCTCATTTATTTTATATAACAGTACATGCATAATAATTACTAACTTGCCTGGTGGCGCAGCCTTAGCAGCCTATCTGCATAGGCTTGCTGGTTCGCAGCGCGGACACCTGCAGCTGTGAAGTAAATGAAGTGATATTGAGACATACCTATCCATAGTAAAGACTAGAATAGCAATTCTTACATACTTAATTCCATGGCTACTTACTCAGTAGTGGGGCATTTTCCATCCCACAGGCCTCCTGGATCCACTGGTCCAGTTGATCCTCGTTGCGTCTCTTCAGGTATGCGTGGTGGTGTCTGACCTGCTCACCAGTCCGAGGGATGCCTGTGGCACTGGTGAGTTCATGAGCTAGATGGTGTCAGGCTTCCGCTTTGTATTGGTTGCCCTGGTACTGGCCCTGCAGGAGTCTGTCCTCATGATTATGGACAAGGAGCCAAAACATTACTTTTTACTCCTTAATGCCCCAACGTTGCGCTCAAAATCAAGAGCCCCCTCCAGCACCGGCCATGCTGCTTACAGATGGGAGCTACAACCAGTTATGGCAAGTATTCTCGCCTATGGAGCTCAAATATGCCTCATTTCCCACACTTATCTGTGATTGGCCAGTTTTGAAAAAACTCAGCTGAAGGCAGACCTTCCTAGCAATGGGTAAACTTCCACTGGTATGTATGCGCGTGTTGAAAATGCATGGTTGTGAAATGCTGCTATGGCTTAGTGGTTCAATACTGTGATTATGGTGCACAGTATCCCGGGTTCAAGCCCTATCATTGCTTTTTATTTTACTACTGGCCAGACTGGCTAGGAGGTCTGGCTGTGTTTAGCCGAATTTGGTCAACTTTGCCCGACATTGCTTTACGTTGCGCTATGTTGCTCGATGTTGCTCGATGTTGCGCTGGTTGGCGTGATGCGCAGCTATGCGTAAAGCCATTGCGCTAGTTAACGCAGTGCACAGCTGCGAGCAATTACATTTAAATATGCTTAATACTGGTAAACTATGCTTAGCAGTGCTTCATATTGCTTAAGATACATTACTTATGCATCCATCAATATGCATAACCATTTCACCTTTATATATATATATATATATATATATATATATATATATATATATATATATATATATATATATATACATATATAGATATAGATATATATAAAATTCATTCACTACTACATAGGCCATATCAATGCTTTTTACAAATTTTTAAATGATAAATGTCAGGAATTATTTTTATATACAGATTTCCAACAGAAAATAGAAGGGGGAGTGGTGGGACTCAAACCGGGAATGCCTCCTCTTTGGGCGAAGGCTCTGCCACTATGCTATCGTTATTTTACTTAATTTGCATATAAGTTTCTTATTATCCTCTTCGGTGTCTAAACTGCTAACTGCAGCTAAGCAATGGGCAAACACGCGCAAACACATGCAAATATGGGCAGCTATATCGGAAATAATAAAAAAAATTGTTTACATTTTATAATTGTACAGGGATTTAGCATGTGGAGGAGTGTAATGCTGAGTATGTACACATTTCAGCGGACTCGTTCATGTAAGTAGACATTTCCCGAGTGTCAGACTTGCAGGGGTGTGGATTTTTGGACTGCTCGGCAGTCCGACACGCCCCATGCACGCTCCGTGTTAGCCTTAGAGTTGAGGAAGCACGCCCTCATTAATATGCATGGAGCACTGCTGTCTTACTCTTAGACTGGCTCTTCCGTGTAAGACTAATCTAGTCTTACACGGAGGATTAGTGAATCTTGGGGATAGAGTTTTGCTCAGATGTATTGCAGTTTCTGGAAGTCATAAAACAATTTCAAACCTCTGCCCTTCCAGAATTTTAATTAATTCACCCCAGAGACAATAGCAGAAAGCTGCCTAGTACAGACTTTCTATCTCTGGCTGCATTGAGAACTGTAATATGCAATATGTATGGCTTAGGCCTGGTGATTTAATTTCAAACAATTTTCAAAGTTAGGTGGATTGAGATTAACTTCTTCCCTTCCTGTATCCTTTGTAAAAACATATACATTTAAACAGTTACAATAATACATGTATGTTTCTTTTTCTGTCCAGTAGGGCTGCCCAGCAGGGCACATTGTTGGTACATTTTTAACCCAAACAGCTTTATAAATACTTTTTTCAATACAACCATCTGTACAAACCAGTTTGATGTACAAATGACATATAATTCTTCACACAATTCTAGCTAGCTGTGCTGACATATTTTACACATCCACTGCACTACTTCTCCTGGCATAGCTGGCAATACTTCACATCATCACATATGTATTTGACAGTACTTTTTTCAGTTTGTGATGCTCCAAAACTTGTTAATGGAAAATAATGCAGCTCCATGATAGTCAGAGTTGATGTTTTCCTTGCAGTAAAGCAATGATTTATTTTCAGAGTTCTGGAAATGGTAAAACAAACAGTTACTCATTGATTTCTGTTTTTCCCTTTTCTTTATCAGTTCCTGCTGTTATCCGGCTAGTAGGAGGAGCTGGTTCATATGAAGGCAGAGTTGAAGTATTTCACAATGGCAAGTGGGGGACAGTCTGTGATGACCATTGGGACTTACTGGATGGAATGGTGGTTTGCAAAATGTTGGGATTTAAAGGAACTCGCAGAGTCCTCACAAGTGGTCCAGTATTTGGAACAGGTAAGGATTTTATAAAAACATGCATTTTTTATTTCTTACAATATTTGAAAATCAGCATGGACCTAACTGTGGATAAAATGAAATCCATGCGCTGATACTATAGACATATAATGAACACCATGGCTGTGTGTGTTTTTTTTTTTTTGTTCTTGAGAGCATGCTGTAATTAACTGTATTCACTAATTCTGGCATTACACTCAGCTTCTTAGATCTATACATACCATGGGATAGACCTGATGCCAAAGAAAAATGAATTACATTGCTATTTCAGTAATGTAGGTTGTCTTCCATACCAATAGAAATTTTATTATTTATTTATTTGTCTTTTGCTAACTGGGTTAGTCCAAATGAGCTAAAAAAGCCCATTTGCAGTGGAGACCCGAGGAGAAAAGCTCCAAATATGCCAACAATTACATGAATTTAAAACTGCACAAATTAAATTTAACAATTGCACAAACTCAAGGTTGTAAAAATAAAAGTGACATTTCCATAAAACATCAATACAAGATACACTGGTAAATTATAAAGAACAGACAGAGGCTTGAGTAAGATACAGACGTTGAAATAGCTTTGTAAGCGTAAAGCAAAAGCATTACATTGTATTATAGAAAACAAGCATAATAGGCAACATGGCACAAAAGAGGTTGCTATTTACAAAAGGTCTTTGTACAATAAAGCTACTGATAGCTTTTCATTGGTCTACTAGAGTTTATTATATTTATAAAGCTCAGACATATACATTTTAGGGTAATGTGTGGTGCAGGGGTGGGTGATTAGGTTGAGTCCTGGCATAGACAGGAGCTAGTGATTGCAAGGAAGTTTTTCAGCTCTTTTTTGAACCTGTTTGTGTGTTTGATATGACACATTTTTAAAGGGAGTCCATTCCAGACCTGGGCCACTGTGCTTTTGTAAAGTAGTTTGCTTATGTTTTTATTAAGTATGCAAATGTTGAGAAGGAGTTGATCGGAGTTGCAGACAGTATGAGTAGGAGTATAGAGGGATATTAGAGAGGAGGGGTAGGACAAGCTAAAGTTTTATTGATTAAGGAGTGTGTAATTTGAAGCTGGGATAGTGGCAGTAATTGGGGGAATTCAGACCATTGTAGTTGTTTTATAGCAAAGTAGGGGTGAAAATTGTATGATTAGGGCCTGGCAAATCAAGGTATTTTGTTGTATGTTTGTTCAAGTTTGGTATTTAAGGTGGATTGTAGATGTGCACATATTGGGGTGGCATAGAGAAGGCATGGAAGAGGGAATGCCTATGCTAGAGAAGGTTTGGAGTTGGAAGACATGATTTTTTTGTTTCTATAGAGTAGTCCCATTTTTTGGTGTGTCTTTTTAATATACTCTTGAATATGGAGCTCAGATTTGAATCGGTCTTCAATTATGATACCCAAGATCTTAATGTGTGATTCAGGTATGATAATAGTGTTATCAAGAGATGAGGTGGTGAAGGTGGTTTTATGATTGGAAAGAGATTTAGAAATGAAGAAAAGGATTTTTTTAGAGTTTAGGATGAGTTGGCTATCAGTTACCCATTTCTCAAAGGTGAGAAATGAGTTTTGAGTAATAAAATGAAGGTGAGTGATGTCAGAGAAGGAGATAAGATATCTGGGACGAGGAGCTGCAGGATGTGTGGAGGTTATTAGGAAATATGGTGAAAAGAAGAGGCCCAAGAATAGAGCCTTGGGAGATGTCCATTTGGATAGGTAAGAAAGGGGAGCAGGAGGTTTGCCATCTGACTGTCTGCAACCTATTTGTTAGGTAGCTGATGAACCAGAGAATAGTGGAGGAGGAGAGGTTGTAATCAGACAGTTTAGTTAGTAGCTTAGAGTGTAATATAGTATCAAAAGCTTTTGAGAGGTCTGGAAAAAAGCAGGAAATCAGTTGTTTTTTTGTCTCTAGACTCTGCGACAGTGTGTGAGTGAAGGATAGAAGGGTAGTGGTAGTACAGTGATTTGGCCTAAAGCCATGCTGAGTGGGGATCAGACATTTTTCCTGAATTAGGTATTTGAGGAGTTGCTTGTGTATGCATTTTTCTAGGATTTTCAAGAAATGGGAAAGAATAGCTATGGGTCTGAAATTAGATGGTGCAGTGGAGTTTCCTCCTTTGTGAAGAGGTGTGGTTTAGAAAGATTTCCAGATGTCAGGGACAGTAGATTCTTGGACTGATCTGTTTACAAGTGTTGAAATGGGGAAGTCTATAGAGTCAGTTGTGAGTTTAAGGAAGAGTGGAGGTTATTGGTAGAGGGGGAGTGTGGTTTTAGTTTAAGCAGAAGAGATTTTATGGAAGCAGTGGGGACTGGTTCAAGATAAAAGGGGGTGGTATTGGTAGCAGTGGAGGAGGTGGGGCAGGATTGTTATTTTGGTCAGTATGGGTTTGTTTGTGGATAGATTCAATGAAGTAAGAGTCAGTGTGGCAATTTCTTAAGGAGTGTTATTTGGGTAGGGGTAGTATTTTATTAAGTGTGTGCTAGATTTTTTGGGGGGTTAGAGTGGTGGGTGGATTGGACCTGACAGTAGAATTTGAATGTATCCTTGTTGATTTGTTTTTTGGTGAGGTTTCTAAGTTCTTTGTATTTTTGGAGTAGCATGGTGGATTTAGATTTTAGCCATTGATTCCAAATGATATCTCTTTTTTGCATAAGGGAGTGAGTGTCTTTTGTAAACCAGGAGGCATGGTTAGCTTTTATACTATTTTTTCTTAGTGGGACAAGGGAGTTAAGTATACCAAGGAATGTATGGTTTAAATCAAGTACTGCATCACTGAGTGGACAGTGTTTGAGGTAGGACCAGTTAACTAATGAAAGTCGATTGTTAAAGGTATCTGCATCAAAGGCGGAAATGTTGTGCAAGTCTCTGTAAAGGTGGGTCCTGGGAATGTGAGGAGAGTGTCTTTGCACATAAATAGGGAGGTTGTCACTCAGGGAATCAGGTAGATTGCCAGGGTTATGGTAGAGGTTTGAAATGGAAATACGAATCGAATCAATGATGGAGCTGTTATTGTTTTTGTTTAAGTGAGTGGGTATTGTAATCAGTTGATGGAAGTCATGAAGGTCAGTGCTTAGATTTGGAGAGTTGGTTGATAGTTTTGTCCAGTCAATGTTGACATCACCAAGCACAATTGGCTCACTGGGTATATGGAGTGACATCCATGACAGGATAGATTCTAAAATGGGGCTGTTATTTTCAAGTGGAATATTGATGGCCATAGCAAATTTCTTTTGGGGGTTTAATTGACAATTAAGAATAAGTAGCTCAGCTGGGTGGAAGTCTGGGAGAGGTATAGGTGGGGAGATAAGTTGAGTTGCTCAGAATACAGGATTGCCACCCTTCCTCTTTTTTTGGAGATTCTGTCTTGACAGTAGATATAGCTGGGAGGTAAGATTTCATTGTTGGAAATGTGAGGTTTCAGCCATGTTTTGGATAGGGTTAAGATATGTGGAGAGTAGTGGTCTACCCAAGAGTGCAGATCAGTGACTGTATTAAGTAGACTTTGTATATTTATTGAGTAGATGGAAAGATGTTTGGTAGTGGGAGAGGAGGGGGAAAGTTGGTGAAAGGTAGGTGAAGGGATGGAGGAGTGCTGAGAAGAGGAATAGGATTGGGATGGATGTCTAGAAGAGTTTTTGTTAATTGAGTTAGTTTAGTATGTTAGAAGTAGGAAGTAGAGGATTTGTACATGAGTTTTGGGAGGTAGGGGTGTGAGTAGATATTTTGATTTTATGCAGTTCTATGTAGGAGATATGATACAATGATGGAAAGATTAAGAAGGAGGAGGGTCTTTATGGGTTGTTGGATGTGTGAATACAGGAGATGGATGTTGGTAATTGAGTTTAATGTGATAGGGGGTTAAGAATGTAAGATAGAAGAGAAGGGGGGTTGTAAAGTAGAGATGGAGCATGACGTGAGAGGATGATAATGTAAGAGAAGAGTAGCTGTAGTGAGGTGTGTTTTGTTATGTAAATGAGTGAATATATTTAGGAAGCTTTCAGTTAGAAAACATGAAGAAAGGAGTGCGGAGGAAGGAAAGTGAAAGAGAAAATATTAGGCTGGGATAAGCATTATAAGGTAATGGGGGTGTTATGTGGTGTGCATTGGATTGTGATAGGTTAGAGAGGGGGTCAAAAATGAGTGGGTATATGTTTATTGGTTAATTGGGTATAGTGGGTGAGACTGTGACAGATTGGATAAAATATAAATCTAGGGTATCTGGGGTGGGTGGGAATGAGAGTAAGGTAGGGGAGTGGAGTGAGGCTGAGCATAACAAAGATGAACAGAGCAGGAAGAAAGCAGCCAATAAGAGCATTTCAGAAGCAATCACTAAGCCAGAGTAGGGGAAATTAGGTCAGTTTATTAGTTTAGCACAATAATTCCTGTGAATTGTATATTTCTTTATATACTTTACATTTTCATGATCTAGTATGACAAACTTTGGTCTACCAGGCAGGTTAGATTTTAGCCAGAGCCAAGAATCAGAGACATGTCTAGGTAGTTAAGTGTTGGCCAGGGGGAGAAGGGGGAACTAAGATGGTAGAGGTCTCAGTAGTGTGCACGCCAGTGTCAGGGAATAAATAAAAAGATAAAGTGATGCATATAATGAAAATTAAAAGACTTATGGTCGTACACTTCAGGTTCTCAGGGTGCTTTGCTCAATGTTCTTTTAAAGTTGATGCTACCTTTGGAGAGGTCCAAGCAATAGGCAGGTTAGTTTATAAGCAGAGATGGTCTTCATGCAGTGTATAAATGGACCATAATAAAGATAAGAGGAGGAACAATTAAGCATTTGAAATAGACAGGATAGAAAAGAGACTGCAAGCAGGAAAAGCAGCAACAATATGCACAAATAGTTACAAAATAATAGAGTATAATTTACATATGAAAACTGTTTCATATAGATATATATATATATATATATATATATATATATATATATATATATATATATATATATATGTATATATGTATAGCTATGTATATATATATATATATATATATACATATATATATATATATATATATATATATATATATATATATATATATATATATATATATATATATATACACATATTGTAAGATGTCAGCAAATAATACTGCCTTATATTAGAAAGGATGCGGTTCCAGCACAACAGACAAAAATGTATTGATGTATTATCTGTTATGTATGATGTATTTATTTATTTTGCATTTACTCTGACATACCATCCTTATTTCATTCCAATCCAGTTGCCTTTTCTTTGTTCAGCCTTTCCAACCATGGTTGTACTCGTCATCATCTTCTTTCGGCTGTTCTCATTAAGGGTCACCACAGTGAATCATCATTTTACATTTCTTCCTATCCTCTGCATCCTGCTCTGTCACACCAACCACCTGCATGTCCTCTCTCACTACATCCATAAACCTTATCTTAGGCCTTCCTCTTTTCCTGTTACCTGGTAGCTTCATCCTTAGCATCTTTTTCCCAATATACTCAGCATCCCTGCTCAGCATATGTCCAAACCAACATAATCTTGCCTCTCTGGCTTTGTCTCCAAACCTTCCAACCTGGGCTGACCCTCTAATATACTTATTCCTAATCCTGTCCACCCTCGTCACACCCAGTGCAAATCTTAACATTTTTAACTCTGCCACATCCAGCTCAAACTCCTGCCTTTTTGTCAATACCACTGTCTCCAACCCATATAACATAGCTGGTCTCACTACCCTCTTGTAGACCTTCCCTTTCACTGTTACTGGTACTCGTCTGTCACAAATCACTCCTGACACTCTTCACCACTCACTCCATCCTGACTGTACTCGCTTCTTCACCTCTCTTCCACACTCACTGTTAATCTGAACTATTGATCCCAAATATTTAAACTCATCCACCTTCGCCACCTCTACTCCTTGCATCCTCACTATTCCTCTATCCTCCCTATCATTCACACACATATATTCTGTCTTATTCCTGCTGACCTTCATTCCTCTTCTCTCTAGAGCATCTCTCCAGGGTCTCCTCCACCTGTTCCCTACTCTCACTACAAATCACAATGTCATCTGCAAACATCATAGTCCACGGGGACTCCTGTCTGATCTTGTCTGTCAACCTGTCCATCACCATTGCAAATAAGAAAGGGCTCAGAGCTGATCCTTGATGTAACCCCACCTCCACCTTAAACGCATCCGTCACTCCCACCACAGACCTCACCGCTGTCACACTACCCTCGTACATATCCTGTACCACTCTTACATACTTCTCTGACACTCCTGACTTCCTCATACAATACCACAACTCCTCTCTAGGCACCCTGTCATATGCTTTCTCTAAGTCTACAAAAACACAATGCAACTCCTTTTGACCTTCTCTGTACTTCTCCATCAACACACTCAGAGCAAACATCGCATCTGTAGTGCTCTTTCCCAGCATGAAACCATACTGCTGATCACTAATCATCATGTCCCTTCTAAACCTAGTTTCCACTACTCTTTCCCATAACTTCATGCTGTGACTGATCAGTTTAATCCCTCTGTAGTTACTACAGCTCTGCACATCACCCTTATTCTTAAAAATTGGTACCAAAACACTTTTCCTCCATTCCTCAGGCATCCTCTCACTTTCCAAGATTTCGTTAAACAATCTGGTTAAAAACCCCACTGCCATTTCACCTAAACACCTCCATGCTTCCACAGTTATGTCATCTGGACCAACAGCCTTTCCATTCTTCATCCTCTTCATAGCTATCCTTACTTCCTCCTTGCTAATCCATTGTACTTCGTGATTCACTATCCCCACATCATTCAACCTTCTCTCCCTCTCATTTTCTTCATTCATCAACCCCTCAAAGTACTCCTTCCATCTGCTCAACAGACTGTCCTCGCTTGTGAGTATGTTTCCCTCATTATCCTTTATCACCCTGACCTGCTGGACATCTTTCCTAGCTTGGTCCCTCTGTCTAGCTAATTGGTACAGGTCCTTTTCTCCCTCCTTACTATCTAACCTTTCATACAACTCTTCATATGCCTTATCCTTAGCCTTCGCCACCTCTCTCTTTGCCATATACTTTTTGAATGTATTCCACTCCCACCTGTCTATATTGGCACTTATTTCTCTACCCATACTTCTTTTCATTATTTATATATTGCAACAAAAACTATTCTCTTCTCCCCACCTTTTATACCTTATTGTTGCCCTTGTGTGTTTTCCTCTGACAGCTCTACTCCCATTTCTTAATTTTCACTTTCCCATTTCATTAATGATTTGGATCGACACATTGCTGAACTGAGTCCCAGCCGACTCTACGGAGTGGCACCTACTGTAATCCTAATGCTGCCTCTTCACCTAATGCCAGAGCTCTACTTTACTATGCAGGACCTCCCTCAGTATGTTGGCAGTATACTGGCTGGAATGCATATCTGATTAGCTCTGCACTGTGTTGCCCTGCATGATTCATGAATCCCAACTAGGCACTTTACTGTGTGCAATGGAATAGTAACATGATTCTTTTTGACTTAACAACAATAATTGTGTGTGTGTGTGTGTGTGTGTGTGTGTGTGTGTGTGTGTGTGTGTGTGCGTAATAAAGCAGTATGCATTAATATCTTGTCTGTTCTGCCTCATATCAGTATGTGGGTCATTTTTATATTACTCTGCATTTTTATTGTAACACTTAAATAAAAATAAACATCAGCCCCTCTCTCTCTCTCTCTCTCTCTCTCTTTCTATTACTGCTATTAATGTGAAGCTTTTTAAACCATAGTACATGTGCATTTTGATCCTTAAATCAAGTAAATCAGATACTGATATCCAAAAAGGACTGCCAAATGACTTCAACATGTTGAACTGTCATGAAGTTTGAAACTGTATAGAAGTCAAGGAGTATGTGAACAATTAAATGTTAACATCTCACAAATATAAGTCCTGAAATATTATAGTCACTGATTTGATCCCCCGTCACCTTTAAATGCATGAGTCATACACTAAAACAGTTTAACTTATTACAAATGCAATAGCTTACTCTGCTTTGAACCAAAGATTGTATGAGGTAATAGCATTCTGATCCAAAAGCATGGAATGTATACTTCCTCTAACAGTATAGGCATAAAATCAATTGTTGTCATACTATCCTCGTTTATTGCCATTTCATATCATCAGAAGTACTCCAGCCTCTCCCTTAAAAATGAGACTGAATGCTTGCTACTATAAGAAACTTGCCCTTCCCATCTGTAAAATCCTGTTATTCTAACCAGTGGGCTGTCAGTAAACTCCTAATGTTCTGCTCTTCTCTCTTAAAATCCATGTTTGCTACACTAAGCAGAATGTACTATTTTATTGGTCTGACACCACTTTTTCTCCATCCTTATTAAAGAGAATCTGCTTGCCCCTTACTGCTTTTCTGCATGTATGTCTCAACAACAAACTGTTACACGTAGAGTGCTGTGCCCCACTAGTCAACAGTCTGTCAGAAAAATTCTACCATGATCACCTGACTCTTAGAGCCAAGGTTCACTGTCAATGAAAGACTATTTTGGACTTTGGTAAATGGAAAGTATTTCAATAAAAGCATCCCTTACAGTGGGATATAATCCGTCAGAAAATCAGGAGTGAATGCAGTTAGGTATGTATCAAACCTGTCCATTACCCCACAATGTATTAAAATGCTTTAGGAATGTGGATGAATAATTGGTCAGTGCTAAACTTATCTGATCTCAGTATAAGATAACTCAATAACATTTTGTATTAATTTCATTTTTTCATGAAAATGCCATCACAGCTCTGAATATGCTTTGCTATCCTAATTTTTCAGATGGACTTATGCCTTTTTGATATAGTTATCTCTCTAAACAAGCTGTTTTTCTGGCATTGTTTCTTTTGTACAGTGTTTATTTTTACTTACAGGTAAGTGAAATGGTCACCTTGGTCCATCTTCAACCATATGAGGTCACAAAGGAAAGGGTTAATGAAATACGTATATGGGTAATTTAGTGCAGGTAATGTGCATAGGTTAGTAGGTGTTAGACTAATGATCACAAGGGCCTTTTAAGCCTAGCAATGCATCGCCAATCTCTGACAAGTTCTAGTTTTTAACAGAATGGGATGAAAGAGAGACCCTGTAAAAAAGTCACTCAAACCCAGGAAGAATATGCAAAGTAAAACTCCTCAAGATAGTGAATAAAGATCAAGATAAAACCAAAGCTGCAGTGTTGTAAGGCAGAGGTCATACACAGCCCCTGTTATGTCTACTGCTGTAGTGGTTTTGGCCTAGTGTGTGGAAGAAAAGGTCCCTTACACTATCTCATCTCCTGCATTAAAAAACAATAAGGAAACAAAGTATCAATACACCTGGTATGGGTAGTCAAAAGCATTATCTACTAGTAGAAAAGGTATTTACAAAGATAGTGCATGTACAGTCAACAATTAATACAAAATTAAGAAAAACAAGTTATCAAGGTAAAACAATGGTACATATTAGTCAAAGGAAACCTGAAGTCAGAGATGAGAAATTAGTTAGCACTGACCCTTAAGATAAACCTTTCATTTTTTTACTGGACTACAAGGTAAACAATTTGCATTTAACACTTTAAAGAATGTATAAGAAAACAAAAATAAGAAGTGTAGTGAAATAAAATCCATGGACACAGTCAGCAAAGGGAAAATGAAAAAAAATAAATGTAAACTTATTTTTCCAGCATTTGAGGTAAAAGTGACAATTATAATTGGAGGGGTTCTGTTCAGTTTTGAATAGCAGTGTGGTTTCCATTCAGTAGGGATTAAAATAGGAGAAAACTAAAAGAGCGTCTTTGAATATTCAAGTTTTATAGTACATTTCAAGAAAATGCACTCACAAAAACGTTCGCTCACTGTGTGTCGCTTAAACGGGTTTCACTTAAGTGAGTTTTTGTTGGGAGTAATATAGACCCACATAATACATGTTCTTTGAAAACATTTCACAGATGGAAATCATAATCAGATGGTATCATTTCTAAGTATGCTGTCATAGATAATGTCCCCTTAATATTCAGTTTAAAAGAATCTCCTTCAGATATATACAAACTTTATACTTCACAATATATTAATTAAAAATGATGGACAGTTAACTGTTAGCTGTGATTTTCTGGTTAAGCACACTTTTAGGGACTGCCATGTAACTCTGTATACTTATACTGACTAAGGAAAACAGGCCATTTAAGAATATATGGGACTATTTTTATACAGAAAAAAGTATGCAGGCTATTACCAGATGTGCATTTTCCCACTGATGCTCTGTTTAATTCTTTAGAAACAGAAAAGGGAGAAAAAAAGTATTTTCTCTATTTAACATGAGCTAGGATGTGGATTTGAATATAATGAGTCATTCTGAGTACACCAAGTGATTTTCACAGGTCATTAACATCAGCTGTGGGGTAATCTAGGTTTAAATGAGTTTTATTAATTTTTTCTATCTGTACTTTTGCTGATTTTTGTAACATACAAGGCAGATGTGCAATTATATTGCTTTAAATATAGACATGATGGTACCTGTCAAGACACAGTGCTATGAAGTTTCTTGCAGGTGTTATTCTAGACATATTTCCAAGTGCAGACCCAGCAGTAAAAATCACTGCCATAATAGGTTGCCAATATATCAGACTATATAATCTACATCACAAAAATTGTTAATCTGCTGAGTTCAAATAATGGGAATACAAGTGATCATCTCACAAGTGAAGATAACTTCTGAAGGTGCACCGCCATTGTCATTGTTAAGACACTTGTTCTTCCAAAGCTCCATTTTTACAATTTTGAGGAACTCTGAAGTCATTATTAGCCTATCGGTAGAAAAAATTAAGCTAGATGCAGTGGTGACTACTTGGGAGCAGTCTCATACCCTTGGTCATGATCTAATCACTGCCCCTTCACACACAATTTTTATATGATGTTTTTTCCCATACCAGCTACAATAAAGAAATGACCATGTAAACTATATATATATATATATATATATATATATATATATATATATATATATATATATAGAGAGAGAGAGAGAGGTTTAAGTCAAAAGGTAAAAATCACACATTTGGTAGAAACATTTGAGTGTAAAAAAGAAAGAATGCAGAAATGAGTGAGTGCTCATTTCAGTGAATCACATATGGTTGAATTCAGTTTTATATAGTATAGATAAGTAGGAGTGTGCAGGTAAATTAGTGTTTGAATGAAAAAGTGGGGATTGTAAAGAAGTGCAAGACTTGCAGGTTATGGTTACAGTAATGGTTAAGTAAGGGACAGAGTCAGAGTTGTGCATGTTTTGTGTTGTCTGTATTCTTGCCTTTTGTCTTGTATCTTGGTAGTGTAATGTTAAGGAAAGGACTTTTTGTAACTACCTACCACCTTAATTTTATGTACAAACCCTAACCATAAGCATATCCTACCCCTACGAGTTATATTGCATTGCTAAAACCCTTTCCCTAATAGTATCACTGCCAACATAACACCCTGTCTCGGTTTTATAGCCAGGGTTTACTGATATAGGGCTTTTGTTAGTGAGACAGTAGTATTCATTGTTTTGTGATTCTTTCTTTTTTGTTCTACCATTTGTTATTCTTTCTTTTGAGTTTTCCACCTCCCATGATACGCACACACACACACACACACACACACACACACACACACACACACACACACACACATGCAGGTGTACATATATATATATATATATATATATATATATATATATTTATATATATATATATATATATATTTATATATATATATATTTATATACACTCTCAACTTCATTCCTTATGTAACTATTCATTTCAGTATTGATTACAAACAGACAACTTTGGTAGAACAGAAAGTAGAGATTGCTGCACTTTACTCCCAGTGAGTAAAACAAGTAGTAACAATTCTGCTATATCATGTTTAGTATAAGACATCTAATTATATAACTAAATGAGGAATCAGCCTTTCAGTAAAGCATCACTGGCCCAAAGAATGATGTCTTTATGACGCTGCCTATAGTTGAAACCATGAAAGGCTCTAAGAGGAATTGGTATTCAGAGGCAAATGAGATATGTATACACACTTCTCTTCTTTAACCCTTATAGATATAGAGTAATTCAGAAGTCTAAATATGAATATGCTTTTTCCATGTACTCTGTTTATATTGATACAGCAGAAACTAGTAAGCATATTGTTGTATTGCTTTATGACCTCTGTATATATTTATGCCTGCATGTACTGTTATGTGCTGGACAGAGGTGCTCAGTATATCTGATCTTGCTGATATTTTTTTCTTATTCTAGCAAACCTGGAATTGTAAACACAGATATTATCATATGTTATATTGATGAGATATATCATATGCCCTAAGTACAATAATAAATAATGTTTTTTTTTTTCTGTTTTTTGAACACACGACTCCATTTAGTCTTTAACCTATTAGAAACTTAGGCAACAAACCTGTAAACTGACTGCTCATTAACTGTCCTTGTCCTTTCCTGAATTAAAAGTGTTGGATCTCTGTTTTACATGTTTAATAAAGCAGTAAGATTCAGGGTAAAAGACAGAATGGACTTAAAACTATGTTTTGTTTTAGGCACTGGGGATATCTTGATGGATGACGTGGCTTGTACTGGCAGAGAGACTTCCATCTTTGATTGCATTTTCAAGGGATGGGGAACAACTAATTGCAACCATTCAGAAGATGCAGCAGTAATGTGTGCAACATGATAAGGAATAAACTGTTTGAATATTTGTACAGGCAATTCATTACAAAAAGGATTTACTTTCATAACAAATGTAGAGCTATACAAGAAAATGGAAAAATCAGTCCTAACTGTGATTAGCTGAGAGATATTGATATTTAGTGCTTTACATCACTCTGTTTGCAGTCATGTTTAAGTTTTTTTACTAGTATCTTTACAGAAGATTTGTACTTGTTCAATACCTGATTCTGAAATGTGTGTTAAATTATTTTAATTTACACTACACATTACAGAAATGCACATGTCAACAACATATCAGCTTGCCTTATTTTTCACATTGAATTATGTATGAAAATCATTTAAAATATATGTTTAATATGGTTGTTAGATACCTGAAGCAGAGAATGCGTACATTGGTGAATTTAATGTACAATAAGATTGGATATACGGACATAAAGTAAAAAATTAAAAGACTTTTGTAAAATAGGAATTTATTAGCCATTATTATGCAAGCATAATCGTGTAATGAATTCAAAGCCATGCAGTACTGCCAAGGCATTAATTACATTTATTTTTTTCCTCATAATTTTGACTGTAGCTATTAACTCACAATGCAAATAAACTAACAACTGTGACTGTACTGGCTTTGCTTTCTACATTTTCATTGTAGATTAATAGCATTGCAGATTCATAGGTTCATAGGTTGGTACTAAGCTATCAGCCCTAGGGACTATACAAGCCCAGCCATAACAATTTGCCTGTAGTAATAATTTATTTTTTTTCTAGCATTTTTTGATCCTTTGGTTTTCATTTATTTGTTCTCGAAGGACCCACATAATGCAATCTGTGACCTTGTTGGAGTATAAATCACCCATAACACTCAGTTGGCACAAGAAGGACAAACTTAATTTGAACGTACACAAGACTTCACTCATACATGCACACCATACTCACCTTTGTATAATTTAAATGATCACCAGTTTACCTAAAGGAGTTTTTCATGAGTTTCAGGTAAACTGGAGTATCTGGTACAACCCATACAGATAGAGGGAACATGAGGAGACTCTACACAGAAATCATCCTAATATACAAAAGCAAAGAATTTTTGTGTTTTCCCTGACACCAGATGGATCGGTGCAATGTGTGGTATCAGAACTGTGAGTAAATAAGGCAGGGGAAATGACAATGTGGTGTAACCTCGATGATGTCTACAGTCAAAGTGTACACACAAGAGAGAGTCACATGACATGTAATGTCCTACAGCTAGTGTTATACCATGTAAAAATAAATATACTACATATCTTACATCTCTGTTTTAAATTATCTGTCTGCCTGTCTATCTGTCTATCTATGTGACAGTGTGCATTCCATTTTGTTGATAATCTAAAATTAACCTTGATTTGTCTGAAGCAATGAAGCATGTCATCATCTGCTTTACATCAGAATAAAACTTTTGCAGCAATTCTAAACATTTTTTAAATAAATACAGTGTTTAGTATTTACAATGTATTTATTTATGTATTTGTTTGTATTTGTTGACTGGGAAAACTTATAGGAGAAAAAGCCCCTTTCTAGTGGAGGCCTAGGGGAAAATGTTGACACAGTTATATTAGATAATAAAACATGATAACTATATGGTAGATACATTATAATGAGGTTATAAGAGGACAAAGTGGAAGGTAGCGAGGAGAGTTAGTTACTTTAACTAAGGTCATAGAATGCTTGTAAATAATTAGGAGATGAAAGTGAGGGGTTGAAATGGGAGTCTGAAAGGAAGATGAATGGATTATTTGGAAGTTAGCCTACACTAGAGGGCAACTACAGTGCCACAGTCTTATAGTTAGATTTTAGTAGGGCTTTAAAGTGTAGCAAAAATAGAGAGTTCCAGAGTCTGCATACAGGGGAAAAGTAAAGAACATCACCATGAGAATTATTTACTGGAATTGTAGTAGCAAGGAGTTTATCATATGATTTTGGGGAGCAAGATGGAGAGTACCCTGATATTAGAGAAGTAAGGTAAGCATGTAATTCTGGATTGCCTAGGGTTTTGTGGGCTTGCTACAGCTGATTGAGTTTACAAATGTTAGATAATTCAGGTCAATTAAGTTGACCACTCACTATCCAGTGAAAAGTTTGGGACAATATAGTGGTAGAACATGTGGCAATTTTTAAACACCTTTGCAAAATTATCATTTAAGATATACACACATATATAATGACAGAAAAGAAAATATACCATAATAAGGTTAATTAGGAGGATATAGAACTGTGGTGGTAGTGCTGCGGTAGCGTTGTCGCCTCATAGTAAGACGTTGTCCTTTTCAATTCTCAGCTAGAACGTCTTCTGTGTGGAGACATGTGTGAATGGGCATACCTTCGTTGAAGGTTGTGCATCAGGGCCGGCAACTCGGCATGTAAAAATCTACTGCCAATCATTAGCAGACTGGAGTTCCGCTGTGGCGATCCCTAACCGGGAAAAGCCAAAAGACACAACAACAAAAACATGAAAGGATGGAGGCAAGAATTCAAGTGGAATGTTCATTTCCAATAATTTCTGTTTGAACAGAGAAACCAGACAGTGGTGTCCTCTTTCAAATTTCTTATTTGTTTTATATATAGAGTTTCTGGCAAAGAAAATAAAGAAATCAGGAATGCAAAGATGTAAATGGTATTATAATCAACAGAAGATGGCTTTATTGTATATGATATCATTTTGTACTTGAAAAATCCAGAAAAGAACATTTCAGTGTTGTAGAACATTTTGAGCCAGTTTAATGTCTTTTGGGGATATAATATTAATGAAGGTCACACAAAGGTTATAGCCATTAATGATATACCCACACAAAAGTTGGTTCAGCAATACCCATATTTATGGGGACAACATTCAATGAAGGATTTAGTTGTATGACTTAACATGGCTTCTGTTATGGCAGCTAAGGATATCTGGAAAGAGACTAAACAAAATATAACACAAAAACTGAGAAACAAGAAGCTCCTCTTTATGATACAAGCAGTAAAAATCTTTTAGTCCCTTTAGATTTTTGTTCAGGTTAGACATATTTTTATCGACCAAAGGAGAAGTTTTGGGCAACAATAAAGAGTTGGACAAATGTATCTGGGAGGGGAAGAGGGCAAGAGTTAAGTGGGATAAGTTGATCATCCCAATAGAACAAGGTAGCTTAGAATTACCTGATTTGAAGAGATATGTTACAGTTATGCACTTATGGATCATATACTTAACATAAGCAGAAGTTTATAATTTGAAGTGGAATGGTATAAAGATGAAGCGGTGAAGTTTAAGAAGTAAGAAGAGAGTGGGATTTTGGATGCAGATTGTTAAGGAGAATAATAACAGCCATATAGAATATTATATTCATAAAGTTGCAGGACATATTCTAAGAGCAAAACCAGCAAGGAATTGAGAAAGGAGATCTGCAAAAAGGGATGAGTGCAAGTAAGTTGTACATAGTAAGAGGGGTCTAGGATCTATTGGAAAAATCTCACAAAGAAATCAACATATCAGGAGTAAATATCTACAGAAGTAAAGGTAACAGAGTGGGGTGAAGCTGCAAAGACATTTGGAATGCAAGTTAGGAGAATGTCTTCTCTACCAGGGAATGATATCGGCTTATACACAAAGAGATTAAGAGATTTGGAAGTTTCAAGTGAAAGACCTACACTGGGAGATTTTTTTGATGAATTTAGAACAGAAGCTACTGTTTAAAATGGGATAATTAGAATGACATATAAAATATTGCTTGATAACTATAAGGATAAATCAGAGGAGGTTAGGAAAGATGTGTAAGAAAGACTGAAAAAATAGAAAGAAAGAGAACAATGAGAGGGCATATAACACAGTACACAATTATTATTATTTTTTTTAATCTTGTTTGGAAGTAATTACAAAGGTATTTTATACCATAAGCAGATTTCAAAGAATCTTGCCTCAAGTAGACAGCAAATGTTGGATGTGTGAGATGAAACAGGTGTCTGGGAACATTTTCTGACACTGTAATAAGGCAGATTTTAAACATTCTCTACAGAGAACTTTGTCAGAAATATTGTGAAAGCAAATGACTGTAAATAGAGAATGATTCCTTTGATTTGCAATGCAGGATCTGACTTGCTTAGACTAGAAAGACCTTATTAAGATTAATTGCTAAAAACAATTACTAACAGGTGGAAATCAAAATCTAAACCAACTGTGTCTGAATTTTTAAATATTGTAAAAGAGATAAAGAACTGGAAGTGGTATGTTTAGAAAAAGGGAAGGAGCAAATTACAAAGAAATAAATTGAAATTGTTGGAACAGTACATGCAGAATAATGTTCACAAGGAGGAGTGAAGTTTAAAGGAAGGCAGGAAATATTTATATAATGTTGGACTGAATGTCAGTTGTTATAAAGAAAGAAAACACTAAAATATAATGTATGTTAATGAATATAGCTATATATACAGTATACACACACACACGCACACACACACACACACACACACACACACATATATATATATATATATATATATATATATATATATATATATATATATATATATATATGTATATATATGTATATATATATATATATATATATATAGATATATGTATAAAATTATCATTTCCCTTCAGCTATTTACATTTATTGGTCATCCTGCTGTATTACATAGTACCAGAATAAAAAAGTGACCACCCCCTTTCAAGCTATCTTGCTGTTTTAAAAATAGTGACTCTCCACTAAAACTTAACTTTTTAAACAAATAAAACTTAAGTCACCTACTTTCACATCTAACTCTTCGAGTGCACAGTGCAGTGTTTAGGATAAACCATTTTTTTTTTTATCTTACCTTTAAGCATCTATTGCAAGACCACCAGTTACTGGAGAGCCCGCATTCTGCCTCTCAATATTCATCTTGGGATTAGTGCTTCTGTTTTCTCCTGGTGAGAGAAGGAGTGCAGTTACATTATTTCCTGATGACAGCTGATAACAAGAAAGGTTAATAACTGCTTTTTAGGTGGCAGCTTGGAATCTGTGCTTATATTCTGATACTGGTGATAGTATGAGCAGAGTGCATTGATTCCTGACTGTTTCTGGTTGGAGAGTGAGTGTCTGTGCTTAACATACCTGATTGGTTTGGTTGCTATTCGAGGCATCTACCAGAAAAAAGGCTTCAAGCCCGCAGACCCGTGCATCATCTGGGACAAGACTGTGGATCACCAAACAGGACGTGGCCTGCCTCTCTTCTTGGGATTGATGCTAACATTTTGCTTCTGGTGAGAGAAGAAGCAAAGGAGTATTGCATCCCAACAGAGTGAAGCTATGCTGAGAGCAACATTAGTAGTAGCCAAGCGGTAGCCATTCATGTGACTCCCCTCTTTTCATCATTCTTGACAAGCAAATTCTTTATTTTCAGTAAGTATTGCTTGATTTCTTCCTAATTTCAGAATATCTACCTAAATACTTCATCCTTAAATTTTCAGAATCTACATATTGGTTTCCCCTTGAGTGTTTGACAGTGCTTTGTACAGACTCAGACACTTTGAATGACATTTTTCCTGTAAAAAGGCTTCAGTACTTAATATATTGAGCTCATATCCAGGCATGTCTAAAGGTCAGTTGCCTCTGCTTTCTCCTGCCAACCTGGTGAACTTGGGCATCCTGAGGCAGTGTAGCAACTGCCTCACGTATACAGACAACCCTCTCCTCTTACCTCCCAACTCTATAACTTGTGAGAGATGCACATATATAGACAAATTAGAAGCCAAGCACTCTCCACCAAGACTGGTTTAGCCAGTCAAGAGGATAACACCTGCACCGCACCACATTCAACACATAGCCCTCCAGAACATACACCACCACAACCCTCACATAGTAACACAAAACATACACCTACTTTCGTGGAAGCTGTCAATAAAAATTTGCCTAAACAACAGAGACCTTCAAGGCATAAACGCAAATGACCACCACATCCCAGCACAAACCATGAGACACATTGCTCACATAAATAGTGTGCCACTCAACCAAAGCCCATAAGGCAAAACAACTTACTCAATACACTAGTCATAGGTGACTCAGTTGTAAAGCATACTGATGTCCCAATCACTAGGTTGAATAAGGAGAAGTTACGGTCAGCTGCCTGTCAGGTTCCAGGATCCGCCACATAACACACACAGTTAGACGCTCTACAACAGGTACAAATATGACTCTGTCATTGTCCATGTTGGTGTGAATGACCTGAGACATACCTCCCTGTACTACATGAAAAGAGACATAGAGGAGCTCTGTGATCTTGTAGACCAGGCAGGTATGACCCTAGTTCTGAGTAACATCCTACCATCACCCAGAATGATACCGCAGTACAAGCAGAAAATGACTGACTTCAACAATTAACTAAGTTTCTGGTGTCATTCTAAGGGGATCCAGTATCTGTCTGCCTGGGAGGACATGATCGACAGACCTTGATGCTTTGCTAGAGATAGCCTGCACCTGTCACCCCAGAGATTCCCAATACTGACCAAGGCTCTTGCCACACTTATAGCACCTTTTTTAGGCAATGTCCTAAAGACAAAATCACCACCATAACAGCTACAAGCAAATGAAATCTGAGGGTTATGCTACTCAACACTAGAAGTCTAAATCTCAAAATGCACTCGCTCAAAGCACTCCTTAAAATGGAGAACATCGACATCTGTGCAGTGACCGAGACCTGGTTCAAGGCTCCAGAGAGCACCCGAGCACTACCAGGCTATAATTCATGCAACACCTTTTGGCCCCTAAATCTGGACTAAAGCACTAAAGGCGGTGGTCTCTCCATATTCATAAAGGATATGCACACCACCAGACTAGTAGCCCAACATAATACATTAAGGTACAACTAACACTGGGTAAAACTGCAATCCAGGTTGTAGCCTGCTATAGATCCCCCACCATGTCCTAAGACTCCCACTCCACATTCCTAAACACACTGGAAAATATTAGGGTACAACCCAATATCCTTATACTGGTAGACTTTAACTACCCCTCCATTAACTGGGAAAATTACTTGTGTACTGACACTCTTGCTTAACGTTTTCTGGAATTCATTAATTCCAATGCCCTGGACCAACTCATTCTTACCCCAACCAGGGGTAGAAACATCCTTGACCTGGTCATTACTAACATGGGTGACCATTGTTCTACACCAGTAATCAACTCCTCCCTGGTCAGATCTGACCACAAGCTAATCACCATGGATATCCACATCCCTCCCTCACCCTCCCTAAAGTAAACCACCATAAAAAACTTCTCCAATGCCAATTTTGGGCTTCTAAAAACCGAGGTGCCTAACTTCACGACACCCATGCAAACGGAAAATAGGTGCATGACTGCTGAATCATACACCAATGAGCACATAAACAAGTGCATGGAACAGGCCATACCACACAGAACCAAGACACTCTCCTCCAAAAAAAGGAAGCCAATCTGATGACCCTCCACCATAAACAAACTCTACAACAGAAGGAACAAACTGTTGCAGAAAAGGGTGAAGCCCCAAGACTGGAATAACTCCTTTGGTAGCCTCAGCACAAAACTGAGATCTATCATCAAATCCCCTAAAGCTAGCTATGAAAACAAAACTGCTGCAGATTCTAAAGACAACCACAAGGCATTCTATAGTTATGTCAAGAATCTACATGGCAATACTCAGAGCTGCTCGAGTTACAGCACAATGGCAATACATATACAGAGCCAACTGATATTCCCAACATATTGACTGACAGGCTCAGTGTGAACTTTACCCCCTTTTCATCCCTAAAGGGCCTATCACAATACCTGAGGAATGCCAAGTCCCTATTATCACGGCTACACAGGTAAAAAATGCACTGTCCAAAGCCAAGAATACAGCTTCCATGAGACCTGATAATATCCCTGGCTGTGTTCTACATGAATTACAAAGTGAACTGGCACCACACCTGAGTACCCTGTTCAATCACAGCCTCATTTCAGGCTTTGTTCCTAACAAATGGTGCACTGCTACGGTCATCCCCACAAAGGGGGAGAGACTACAGACCCTGGGAACTGCCACCCCATTAGCCTGACGAGTCTGATATGTAAGGCTAAGGAGTGCATCATCATGGACCTTATAAATAAAGACATAGGGAATCTCCAAACTCTGGACCCCATGCAGTATGGGTTTGTGAAAGGTAAATCATGCCTGCTCAACCTCATAGACTTCTTTGAGACTGTCACCAGAGCTGTGGAAGAGGGCAAGGTAGTTCACACAGCCTACCTAGATCTTGCCAAGGCCTTCAATACCATCCCTCACTCAGGAATCATAGATAAACTCACTAAACTTGGCATAAACCCCTATGTAATAAGATGGGTTGCCAACTGGCTCACTGATAGAACCCACACTGTGAACGTAGCGGACTCCAAATCTGACTACTGACCAGTTACAAGTGGTGTCCCACAGGGGTCAGTCCTAGGTCCTCTCCTGTTTGGCATCTACTTCTCTGAAGTTCAGGCCAACACAAAGGGAGTCTAGCTGACCAAGTTTGCAGATAATTGCAAACTGGGAGCCATTATTGATTCTCCAACTGATGTAGACATTCTGCAAAAAGGCCTCACTGACACCAATGACTGGTGCTAGAACCATGCCCTTAGGCTCAATGCCAAAAAGTGCATTGTCATTCCCTTTGGGAAAAATTCAGAGCCCATGAACTACCACATAGGCGGTAGTCTACTAAACACTGAAGATATGATAATAGAACTGGGGACGCAGGTTGACAGCAACCTCTCCTTTGATAACCACATTGCCACTGTAATCAGAAAGTCCTTCTATGTGCCAGATCTCATTACAAAAGGTTTCTCATCCAGGAAGAAAGAGGTCATAATCCCTCTGTACTCATCCCTCATTAGACCTATCATGGAATACAACGCCCCATTTTGTTTTACCTCCGTAGACACCTACAACAACTGGAATGGCCACAAAAATACCTCACTAAGAGGACCTTAGGCCTTAGACACATGCCCTATACAGACAGACTCAAATAAATCCAGCTATACTCTGTCTCATCGCCTACTTAGAGGCAATCTCTGCTTGACCTACAAAGCCATGTCTGACCCAGAGCTGTTAGATATGCTACACCTAAAGAAATCCCAATCCCTTTGTGCCACATGCTCCAGGGACCTTAACTTCATTACTACAATAAACAGAACATGCTGGAGAGACAGGTTCCTAACCCAGAGACTTCCCATACTCTGGAACAAACTTTCCATTCATGTCAAGCAACGCACTTCACTGGTGCTCTTTAACAGATATCTTGATGAGTGGGTGGGCAATAGGAAGTTCATCCCAGGGATCACTTCAGTGGCCTTGCTTGACAGGGGCACTGGGAACTAACTACTTTGGGTGGCATGATGCCAGGGAATCTTCTGGGGCTAGGCTTATATAGGATCCAGGGCCGTTAGCCTAGTACACAATTATGAACCTATGAACCTCTCTCTCTCTCTCTCTCTCTATATATATATATATATATATATATATATATATATATATATATATACATATACATATACACACACACACATATATATATATATATATATATATATATATATATATATATATATATATATTGTATAGACACACATTATATGGTTTTAATATGATTTATTTTATTTTCTATTAATCTGGCAAGTTTTTTGTAATAGCTTTGAGAGTTATGCAGCTTGAAGTATAGAAATAGTGGAAATGCTATAAAAGAAGCTTGGAAAAAAAAGGGTTAATACAATAAAATTACTTGTGCAGTCATAAGAAAGGTTTCAATGCTGCACATCTGACTGCGTATTTTTTGGTCCCTTAGACCTAATGTTTACCAGGTCAGCACACAATACCCATTGTTTACTCCAGGTCTACCAGCTAGTATCCAACCCCCCCTGGACTTATCCCATTTTCTCTTGGGCTGGTCATGGATCCTGAGGCTGTCCTGAGAGCAGACCTCATCTTTGCTTCCGTCTAGGGATTTTTCGTATGGCCTACTCATTGACTTTCCACACACCAAATGCTCATTAGTTTTCTCAGAGGGCAACTCCCCTCTTTGGACCATGCCTCCCTTAGGCAGTATGTCAATGAGCAAATCCCCACCCTGGATAAGGATACCCACCCCTTCCCAACTGATCTGTCAGTTGTCTAAACCAATAATTGAACCCAGGTTGGCTGGTCCATAGTCAAGGCTTTATCCCTCAATGCCACAGTTGAATAGGTTTTTGATGAATTTTTAAGTCACTTGTTTGATGTAGAGATCACATTAAAGATTCTCATCAGTTGTGAAGGCAAGAAGTTTCAATGAGAGCCAATTTCAATGGTGATGCCACTAGAGAAAATTATAGGACATTTAGGGTAGTGGTTGATGTGGTTTTGGAGTTAGGTTGCATTTGTTTATTTTTGTTTACAGACATTACTTGAGCCTTTAGCCAGGATTCAGTTGATAAGAAGGGTGACTGGGTATTATTTTTAACTTCTTTAAGTGTTGTGAAGGAGCGGATTATAGTGGAGCTGTTAATGTATTGGATAACAGAATAATTGCTGACATGATGAGAAGGTGGTTAATAAGGATGTTAAATAGCACAGAGCCAAAGATAGTGTCTTGAGGGTCCCCTACAGGAATAGGCAGTAAGGTTCATACAGTTACTGGTAGGTACTATGCAAACAGTTTGTAAACTTTTGCAAGCCTAGTCCAATAAAATATTCAAAAGTTCCCTCTAGCCACTCCTCTGCTTGAAATATAGTAGAAGTTTGTTTTAGAGGCAAGGGATATCTATCATGTCAATGTGTTCTAGTTATCTGTTAATGAAGGTTTAGTTCCCATAATCAAGTATTTGAGGTGCCATTTATTCTATGAGGGATTAGGAGCGATCAAAGAAGGTTGTGTCTTTGTGTTTTTCATGGCTCGAAAGGTTAGACACAGATCAAAGTGGAGGAGTCTATAATAGACATAGTATAGAGAGGCCTGACAGTCTATCCTAATACTGACATTTTTGAGGCCACTTATCTTTTCCTTATGAATATTTGAGGTCTAATACATTGAAAGATACATTTATTTATTTACCTGATATTTGTTTACTGGGAATTTACAACTGAGATAATATCCAATTTTCAGTTCAGGCCCGGGGAGAAAAGCTCCACATTGACATAATATGGTTGCAGTTAAATAAAGCTATTACAAAGCCTAATACAGATGTATGACATATAAACTAAGTAGAAATTCAGCTTCAATTCATACATTATGAACCAATGCATGCATACATATATACATACATTGTGCAAACATTCAGGCAGCTATAACAAGCTGAAAAAGAGCGTTGTTAATAAATAAAGTATTCACAAGTTGTAGTTCATAGACATGACATTAAACACACTAGTGCACTCTTTGGAACAGAGATGACTAGATAATATACTGTAGGCAAAATATATTTGTCTACAAAACAGATTTCACTAATTCCATCTCTCTGAACATAGTCAGTGTATGCTGGTGGTGGAAGGAGGGGTGGAGTAGTTCAGCCTGGGGTAGTTTAGAAGCAGAGCCAGGTTTTATTTAAGCAGTCTATTAGCAGTTGTTTCAAGTTGAAGAAGTTAGAGATAGGTCTAATTTACAGAGGGATAGAATTCCAGTTTTAGCAACAGAGTAGAGAATTTGGCTAGAGGATTTGTGGGGTTTATTAGATGCTGAGACAAAGTTATTCATTAGACCAAAGTTGTCCATTAGGGTAATAGGAATGGAGAATAGGAGTAAGAGCAGGGCAGGCATTGGCTTTTGTGAATAATGTTGTGTGTGCGCATTATCTATGCATAGTCTAATCGATCAAGCAGTTTGAGCTAATTCAAATTTATGTTTATGTTTGTGTTAAATATAATATTTGTAGACCACACTGGACTTTATTTTGTTATATGAGCAGTGTTAATATAATGCTATATGAATTTGATATTTTAAAAAGTATTTATTTATATGCATATATATTTTATACGATGATTATTGAGATTACTTATTTGCCTATGAAGTTATATATATATATATATATATATATATATATATATATATATATATATATATATATATATATATATATGTTTTTAATAGAATGTTTATACAATGGTTATAAAGGGAGATATACATTTTTAATTAATTATGACATCAGTTATTATGTTACCCAATCAGTTTTGTAGTTCAGTTATTTAAATGAATGAGCATTTGAGCATTTATAAAGTCTGATGAAGCCAGTATGGTGAAAGCGCTAACTTCTTTGAAATAAAAATATTCTTTGATTTTAAGTATTCAGTTCCATTTCTATAAAGTGAACAACTGCTGTGTATGGTGCTGGTGGATGTATTTATCGTATTTCTATTTTATTGGATTTGTGAAGCCATCGGTATCTTTACCCTTTGGTGGAGTGTGACTTTTTTATTGAGCTAATTCAAAGCCTTAAGGGCAATGCAGTGATGGCTGAGGAATTGTTTTCTGGTGACAAATTTTGCAACCTTATTATAGCATAACTACAGCTTATTTTTAACTAAAGCCTACAGGTTGGTTAGGATAGGTGCACCATATAAGACAGATGGGAGACGGTAAGTATTGGCAGGAGTGGTTTTGCCAAGGATGTTTTTATGCCTATTGAACTTTCCTAATTTTTGGTGAGTCTTTTTTACGTTATTTTGAACATACTGGTCAGTGTTAAGGCCATTATCTATAATCACTCCAAGAAGTTTTGTATGGGAGACTACTTCAATTTCAGTTGTGTTTAGTGAAAAGATTTTGAAACTCAGTTTGTCAGGCATGTGTAATTTGGGGAAAATAGCAGTAATTTTGTTTTTTACCCTGGGATTCATTAACAATTGTGTAGGCTCCCTGCAGCAAATACACGATGAAAGCATGGCAACATGATGTGCAGCAGCGCTAATCAAATAGGCGTGATGCTCATCACACCTACACAGATGCAAGCACCTCTCCATGGCCATCAGTAGTGTTCAAGGCCTGGTAAAGGTGAGTGCACGATGTAAACAAATGCGAGCCCAGATATAATTTATGGGCAAGTACAGGGACACAATACAAAGTTGGGGGAAGTGAAATGGGGGAATTTCTACACAATAATATGTTATAATGATTTGTGACTGTTGGAGAGGAAAACTGTTTAATGTGTACGCATATCCTGCAGACAAATGTGAAGACAGTGTATAAGAAGCATTTTGGACAGAAAAAAAAAATGCAAGATTGATGTAATGATAATTAGTGTGAATGTCAAACCCATAGGAATGCAGATAAATAATAATGGACATATGCTGATAAAGGATGTGGATAGGGACACAAAGCTGCATATTGTGATGGGAACAGTGCCAGTATTAAAAACATCTGGAGGATGCCACTCAATATAGAGCATAATTATTTTGTGAACAGGTAATGCATATGAGCAAGAAATGACATAAGAAACATTTACCTCATGTCCTTTTAAAATACATACCCGAGCAGACATCAGAGAGATGCAGAGCAATCATGTGAACCACAGACATGCACATATAGGTCATGTAAGGAAGAACACCATTAAAGGACATGCAGCACTATCATACCCTATAAGGTGTGCTGATGACGTACCGGTATGAAAATGCATGGAAAAGCTGGCTCTGTGAGAGTGTGTGTAAGCCATTGTAGTCCGACTCATTTGTCTGACAGACAAATGTTACCAAATTCAAACCTCTGCCTATCATGCAAGGTGCAATCCACACCTTTGCATTGACTGCATATGCCACATCAGCTAACAATGGAGGTTGTTACAAATAACTGAATTGAATGCATGTGTCAATACAGGAAGTATAGATATAATACCAATAATTAGATTTAGTCAGAATGCAGGAATGGAGCTACACATGTTACTGTCCACACAACACTGTGCATTACAATATCACTGATTCTTTAACACGGAAGCTGTTACCATTATGAAGGACACATACTGTCCCAGAAGTGAAGACCAGTCTATCTGTGTAGGTGCACAATAAATGCCAATACTCAATGCATGTGCCACAGTTCTCTCACAACATGACATGCACTGAATAAACATTTCAGTGTCATGCAATTACAAATATAAACTGTGATGATATATCATTACTCAACATAAAAATGGGTGACAATAACTATATACAATGGTGTTTATGCAGTACATTCATATAATGTTGCCCCAGTCAGGAGCTGAACAGCAAGCAATGTGACTCTGCTCACTAATGACATCTGTATGAACTACAAGTGCTACAGTGGAAGTCTTACAACTAGTATGACAATCCTTCTATGCTAACTTATTACATCATTTGCATGCGTGGTAAACAATCTCTGTCATGAAGGGGATCATGGAGGTCTCTCACAATGTGAATGGACCCATTATAACAGTGGTACATATCAGTCATATATTACATTATAAGGCCCAACAATGTAACAGGCAATGAATGTGGATGTTGAACACATGCGCATCTGACAGCAGACAATACATAAAATTTTACAGGATGAATGCACCACAGTAGAAATGTAACTACAAGTATGAGATATGTGATTATAAGAAGGCATTACATCATGTTCTTTCTGCAAGGGATATGTGTGCCTATGATTGCAGTAGCATGCCAACTAGCCAACATGTGGTTTCTATACACCATGGCAGAAATATGGAAGCAAATGTTATCATTTCTCTGAATAAAAGAATTGCTATATAACAAATCATCACAGCTTTTAGGAAAGAGATCAATATCTATATGTGTACAAAGCCAATGTGCTTGACATCAGTGTTAGTGACATATACAGTCACAATAACACTGACACAATGTAGCTAGTGGCATGTACAGTCACAATTATACTGACACAATGTAGTCTGGGTAATAATGGATGGATTTCAAATAACTATCCAGGAAAACAATCTAAACATCATTGCCTGAATCACAAGCACCACACAACCACCTTGAGGTACAAATAGATGATATCACTACTGTTCATAAGCTGGATTTTTATGCTAAAAAGAGCACAATAACACTGTACAGCTACACATCATATACGTCTTGACAGAATAGTGTACACAGTATGAGGGTGAAGGACACACCCACATCCAGACTCCAGTATCCTTCATATGTAGCTCCATAATGTGCAAATCACACTATCAAAGTCATGCAAAACAGGAGAAGTGAGGTTTGGCAACAAACCAATTTGTCCAAGGACATCTTCAGTAGGGGGTTAGACAAATATATTAGTGAAAAGTAAGAGGGTGGGGATGAAAAGGTTAAATGGAAGGAGGGCTGATTGGGAGGAAATAATGTAAGGGGTGGGGAAGGGCATAAGGGTCTTGGACAAGACCAGCTGGGTAAGGAATGACATTTTGGCATGAACTTGCTGCCTGCCCTCCCTCCATGTTTTTTCTGGTGGATTGGTGGGGTGTGGTTATTTTAGCAGTCCGGGTAGGGTAGAGAAGAGGGACAGGCTTTCCCTCTTCTGTCCACCCTCTGGTGTTTGGATGTTCATTTCAATAAGTTGGGAAAGAAAAGTGACTGACTTTTTAATCAATCTCATTTTGGTATCCCTATATTATTGGTCTGTATCAACATATATATGGCTCTTGGGGAGAATCCACAATTTTTCATTTATTGTGTTTTGGAAGAATCTCCCTTACAACTAATACTAAGTGGTTAGGTTTTGACTGATTATATTTATATGAATCATGGATCTTAATAAGATCTTACAAGGTCTCTCAGCTGATAGAGATGACTTGGGGTAGTTGGATTGGGATCCAAGACTGGAATAAATGATGTGTCCAACTTAGATGAGCCAGATAGAACATGTATTTCTATATTTCAAAAATTAACCAAAAGTATGCTCACTTTAATGACAAATGTTTGGAACTTAAAACTGTTCAAGGCCTATCAAGCAAAGGGGATTTCACCAAGGGGGCTTAAGGTCAAGATTCAACCATTAATTGCTAATATAGATGATGATTTATCAGAGCAATGGGGTCTTGCCCAACAGAGGGCATCCATGAGTCTTGTGGATATATTAACATCTTATTACGACAAGTCTATCGACCAATGTATTTTGGAGGTGGCAGTCATTTGTGAGGAAACTAAGAAATATGAGGGACAGCCATGGTATGTGTCTTGTTTGAATCAGCTTAGCAAATAATTATTAAAAAAAAGAAAATGCTCAAATTCAATAGAGACATGGGGATTACCAAAGGGATAAACATTTTGGGTTTACTAAGAGTGTTAAATTTGATAATTTGGATAGAAAACACTTTAAGAGAAAAAAAACAAGTCTATCCTCAAGAAATCAAGAACATCGGGGAGGATTCAGCATCTGCTACAAATTTAGATTTGCATCATGGCCAGGGGTCCCTGATTCCAAAATGTAGTCATCTGGATGATCCTTTAGGGATAAACCAAGTAGAGGAAGTTGAAAACAGAGCAGGTACTTGATGTAGAGACATTACTCACAATTTTGGTACAGAAATAGATGTTACTGCAAATGTGTTGAATATTTCATCTACACCTTTATCTCAAGTTGAATTACAACTGTTAAATAAAGGCCTTAATTTTGTACCTGTTTTTTTTTTTGTTTCAGAATATTATTTTGCCCATGACGTCATATCCTTTTGTCACTTATTGAATTTAAGATTGTATTTTGATTCTGTTCTATCTGTTGAGGATGATAATTCATTTAAATTTCATAAATCTATGTTTATGTCTCCTGTGCACCACAATGTTTTCATGTTTCAGAATAGTGTTCTCAAAGATTTACACTTTCACTTTAAAGAATCGGAGACTTTGTCCCATAATCTTTCAAAGATCGAACAACAGGTGGTATTGAATCTTCAAAATAATAAAAACTTAGTTATTCTACCAGCAGACAAGGGTGTGGCTGTGGTAGTCATGGATTGGGTTAAATATCATGGGGAAGTTGAAAGACAACTTAATGATGGTCATTATTATATGTATATGCCTTTGGACCCATGTCATAGGTTCACACAAGAAATTGACCAATTTCTCCATGATGCTAAAGAAGAAGGGATCATCACTGATTCAGTTTTACATTATCTTGTGGTATCTGATCATTGTAATCAATATTTATACCTATTACCAAAAATTTACAAGAACTTAGAAAACCCTCCTGGTAGGCCAATTGTCAATGGGAAAGGTTCACTCACTAAACCACTTTCCCAGTTTCTGACCAAATACTTAAAGCCTTTGTTAAAATGTGTTAGATCTTGGATACAAGATACTACCCAGTTTTTGCACGTCATTTCTGATATGCAGTTAGAACCTGGGTGGTTATTATATACTTTTAACGAATCAGCGCTATATACCAACATTCCCCACTGGGCAGGATTACAGGCTTTACAGTGTTGGTTGGACAGATATGAACTATATTCATCAGGGTTCAATACTTTCTTAGTTTGTCTAGCAGAACACATACTTACCAAAAATATTTTTTACTATCGTGGCAGATGTTTTTGGCAGTTGCAAGCAACTTTCATGGGGGCATCTTTCACCCCAATTTATGCTGATTTGTTTATGGCCTTTATTGAAGATCAATTGATTTATGATTTCACTCACAATAGATATCTGGAGGAAATAGACATATGGAGATGGTATCTAGATGACTGTTGGATGGTCCGGCGGGTGGACGGTGATTATTTAACAGAATTTGTGGATTATTTAAATGGTAATAAGTGAGGTATATATTATACGGTGAACTATCATATACAGCAAATTACATTTCTGGATGTTTTGGTCACCAGAAACATTGACAATACTTTGGCTAGTCAGGTATACCGAATATATCCACAGTATAATTCACTATTGCATGCAACCAGTCTCCATCCTCATCATATTATAAAGAACATTCCAAAATCACAGTTTCTTTGTATGAGACAGGTTTGTTCTAATCCTTATAAATATGAGCACTATAAACAAGACCTGATTTGCAGGTTTAAAACCAGGGGCTACAAATTTGGCACTGTTTTGACACCAAGTAATTGGGCATCTGCCAAGGATAGGAAGAAATTATTGACCTATAAGGAAAAACAGCAATTGGGGGGTTCTGTTATTCATGTAGTGACCACATATGGACGTAATACCAACATATTGATGGATAGTATCAATCAACATTGGAACATATTGCTAGATGACCAGAAATTATCCAACATTCTTAATCACAAATGTGCATTTTCTTTTCGCAGAGGTAAGACATTAGGTTCATACTTTAGCCACTATAAACAGTGTCAGGTTGTTGATAGATATAAACAACAAGCAATCATGGGTGAATCTCTATATGGTTGTGTTCCTTTTGGACACTGTGCACACTGCTCCAGAGTTAATAAATGTAAACAATTTTCCAGTAAAAACACAGCCACAGTATTTGATATAAAATTTTTGGCCAACTGCAATTCAAGCTGGGATATTTATCTTGCCATATGCTCTTGTTCAGCATTTTACACTGGACAGACATCACGGCCATTAAGATTACATATGAGTAAACATTTTAGTGATATCAGAAATAAAAGAAAATCTAGTGCCCTATACAAGCATTCCCTTACACACATATCTGCACATTTTAGACTCACTATCATTGATAGGATTATACATGCATACATACATACATACATACAAATGTTTCAAGCACGGGCATTAAAGCCCTTCTAGCTTGCCAATATGCCAAAACACTTGTTACCATAATAAATGTCCAGGCTGTTCTTAAAAATATCTAAACTAGTACATGCTTTAATGTAATTTGGTAGTCTGTTCCAAGCATCAGCTACTCTGTCAGAGAACCAATTAGTACACTTCTCATTCCTATAGAATCTTCTAAATAGTTTATCTGATAATTCTCTACTCCTTTTTGAAAACCCCAAACATTTCCAGAGGTAATTGTCCCTAAATGCCCTATACACCTGAATAAGATCTCCTCTTAAATATCTGTAAGAGACACTGTACAAGTTCAGATATGTTAGTCTTCCATAATAACTTAGATTTTCACATCCATGGATGCCCTTAGTATATTTCTGCTGTACTCTTTCCAGTTTATTCATGCTTGTTTTCCTATAGGGTTTCCATATTGTTATTCCCTACTCAAGTTTGGGTCTAATATAACTAACAAACAATAACTTCATAATGTTTGATTTCCTAGACTTTATAAATCTTTTTATACAACCTATAGTTCTACAACTATCATTAGCCAATTGGTTGATATGATTAGAAAAAACTCATAGCTGAATCTACCCATGTACCTAGGTCCTTTAATGAGTCTACATTTTCAATCACTGTGTGCTGTATTAAATATTCACAATTCAGTTTATGTCTCCCAAATTTCATATGCCTAGCTTTTGATGTATTTATCAACATATTATTCTCCTGTGCCCAAATGGTCAATTAAGTCAAATTATTTTGCAGACATGCCTTATCTGTAACACTTGTAATCAGTTTACCCAATTTCAGGTTGTCAGCATATAGACTGTAGAACACCTCAGATGAAAAAGTAAGGTCTGAAAGATACAATCGAAAAAGTAAGGGCCTAGTACAGAGCCCTGTGGGACACCTTGACTGTAACCAATGATTTCACCTGTCCGGTTGGTGTGTGATACTTGCTATGTTCTATTTGTAAGCCATGCAGCTATCCATCTTATCAACAGTACATCAATACCTAGTTGTTCTAATTTATTGATCAGTGGTTTGTGCATGACCCTGTCAAATGATGGAGTTAAATCTATATAAATCACATCACAGCACAAATTCTCATTCATAGCTGTTATTATATTGTTATAGAATATCATGTTAGAGGTGGTTATAGATCTCTTTTCAACACATGCATGCTGATATATGGTTTCACGTCCCAACTGACAATAACTTATCCAGTATTACCTTCTCCATTATTTTTCAACAACATGAAAGTAGACTTAAGAGTCTATATGATTCTGGGTTTGTCCTACTCCCCTTTCCCTTAAAGACAGGTTTAATAAGTGCATGTCTCCAATACTGTAGGAATCTCCCCATATTTATATGAATTAGTGAATAATAGATGTAATGGCAATGTATGTTCTTGCTTAAGAGTTCTAAGGTCATTGTTACTTATTCTGTCTCCTCCCTGTGCTTTGTTTGGATCCAGTTTGCACAGTTCTTTTTCAATATAATCTAATTTGATTCCAGTATCTGGGGTTACCTGGATGTCACTAGGACAATTTACCACCCCTTTTGTGGAGCCAAACTGTTTTGCATAAGATTTTGTAAATCTATATATAATCTGTTGTGTCTGAGAATAAATTTTAGAATCTGCACACAGTTTATCAATTTATGTATCTTTACTCCTTCCACATCTTATGTATCTATAAAAAGGTTTCCTATTATACTCAATATCTTTATATAAATTTTCTTCAAATTTTTCTTGGCCTTGTCTAACACTATGCTTAATCTGTTTGTCCAGCTAGTTTATTTCAATGTTCAAAGTTGGAAGATAAATTCAATAAAATTGGTTGGTACTCCATCCTAAACAATAAAGAAAAAAAGTGGTTAATTAAGTTGGGTGGTTCATTTCCCCTTGGATTAAACAAACAGTTTTAATTATCCAATGATCAGGGTTCATATTGTTAATTGTATATATTTAATGCTGAATGGTATTAGTGCATTGTATGGCTTCCACTGAGGAAAGCTCTATGTAGCAGAAACTGGTCTGATTCTTAGTTTTTTGTAACCCTTTTTGTTTGCCTATATGCCATAATTAAATAGTATATTTTACACCACTTTTTGCTGGCCTGTTTTTCTTACATGAACAGGAGTACTACAGACAATCAGCACTTGTAAAACTTACCACTTCATCTGCTCGTAAAACAATTATGTCTCCACTGGCAGCCACAGAATTGTAGTCAAACAACCTACCTATATATTTACACATTATAGAGACTAGTGTCAGACATGTAGGCACCACAGGAGATGTCAGACATACAAATAGCTTCAATTCACTTACAAAACATTGACCTCATCAGTATGTTGAATCAGGGGTGTAGGCAGGCAATATAAAGTTGTAATCATGCGCTCTTATTAATGCCACACAAAAACCTGCCATTTGAAGAATGCAAACATTTTCCCTCTCCCACTTAACAAATGTTTGCATCACTTCTGCTCTAAACACATTAAATGGCTATCTTTCAACTCATAACACTGTTATTTTAAGCATTAATGTTCAAATTGCTGGACATAGCATTGCCTAAAGAAGCAAAGTTTCCTTTACTTAATGCATAGAAAATTGTAATCATTACATTACAAACAGTATGTATAGTTAAACCCTTGTATAGCAATTAAGCTGTGGATGTGAAAGGTGAGTCCACATAATGAGATAACATACACATTCACTGCTACCCACCACTGGATTATCAATTAAACATTGCTGTAACATCTTGCCAGGATGATGTCACACTTGTATAGCCTCATATATGCACTATGTGCATTAGCAAGGCAAACATGCAAGCCTTATATAGGACAGTGCACTTAAGTATAATAGTGATGAATTCGGAGAAAATAATTTAATCAAGCTGGTACCACTGCGGAAGCCTAAATACTGGTGATTAGACATATTAATTTAAATGAATAAAGTAGGTGAGTTAACATCATTCAAAATACATGATCATCTTTGGGAAAAAGTAATACAAACATACAAACGTGCAACAGAAAAGTATAATTCTTTGATGTCCTCTTTTGTTTTTCTTGCACACTGTGAACATAGCACTGCTAAGCTGATTTGTGCTGCTATTGGCAGTGTTGACACGTGTAATCATATCTTGAACTTTTGAACTTATAAGAGTAGCTAGCAGTACTCTGTAGCTCTATGCAAACTTCCATGCAAAGATCTTTATAAGACAGTTTTTACGAAAGATAGCAGGCAGATTAGTGTAGCAGCAGGATAATGATGTGTTAAGTAAAGGTTTAGCCAATATTTACAAGACACAGTAGTCAGACAAAACATCATGATACATGTTGTTGTCCATATGTATCCGAACATGTTCAGCATGCCAAGAAGTACTTTATATCTGAGTGGTATTGTATCACAATAATTAGAAATTCATATTTGTGAAATTAATATTTCACAGCAGGTTACAGCAAACACAAATGTATGTAATCATCTGCATTACCTTATAGACCACTATAATCCATACATACAACTCTTCATCTTGTTTAAATTTACAGTAAACTGAATAAACATAGCTTAGCACAGTGGCACAAAGTTACACAGAGTAAATGTGGACAAAGGCAATCAAATGGAAAGATATTGCATAAGCATTGTACTTTCATTTAGTACTATTTGCATTTGTTGCCTGGCACCAAACATTTTGTAAATGCAGAGGTTGAAGAATGACACAGAAAGAAGAAGATACATCATCTGGGTGACAAATAGGCAGAGACAAAGTAAATTATCACTGAAGAAGGATATTAGTGGCTCACAGCAATATAGAGCCTGACAGGTACACCTAAATTATTGAACCAAAAACATTCATCCACAGTTAGCTAATGGCTGGAATACAGCCCATGAAATGATTTAAAAATCTTTCTACACATTTGAGCATTAGCTCATCACACACAAAGGAATAATTACTTCATAGCATTAAAATAATACTATCAAACCATTCTGAAAACTTATGGAAGAAGGAGGGGTGACGAGAGAGTTACAGACAGATGCAGAGAGGAATAGCAAAAATATGTTTTGGAAGACATGTAGAAACCCCTGTATGCTGTTTGAGTCATACTTCTTCCATCATTATTAATCTGTCCTGCTCTGTATAATAAACTGATTGCTATATGTATTAATAAGGGGTGGGAGAATGTAATACACATCAATACCTGACCAGGATAAGGTGGGCTTACTAAAACTACCTATTGGGGATGCAATGTTTTTGCAAATATATCTTGCTGCACTATTCCAATGCTATGTTAAGGAAATGTTATATGTAGATCAATGCAGATGTTTGCAAGTAAATATAAGATAAGAGTATGAACGTCCAACTAACATGCAGCCATAAAGATGCCCATGATACTATGGCAAAATATCAAGCCACTAACAGGGTAATTATCTCAACACACCACATAGGAACTCCTGCTGAAATACATTTGGCAGCCTAATAAATGTCACATTAACTTCTCCACAGAACTACCTTTATTATGTCTTTACTCTATATTTCCACATAACAGTAGATTTAAACACGTGCAACAGTATCTGTGCCATTACAAATTAGATTGAAACCTTCAGCTTTTGCAACAAAAAGTTGAATAGCATTCACTGTCACTCAGCATTGCTGTACTATACCAAAATCCACACATATGCTGAAAACATAAAGTGAAGGTTTTTCAAAGGCCATTTCTGGCTATATGTGTGTTGTGTGTGAATCTATTTTCTGACAAGATTAAACATGCGAAAAGGGGGCGGATAAGACAATGGTGAAAGTGGGGTTGACAAGCAGTGGGTAGCACATGTGGAAAAGAATATGAGAATTTGCAGGAGGTCATGGGAGAGCACCATAGCTATCCACTTCTTCACAACATTAATGTGCAACTGTACACACAATTTCATGATTTTGCAAAGTCACCACTCCAGTGATGGTTGACAATGAAATAATGTATAGCCAATTAGACCTAATAATTGTGTCAGGATGAAACACTGTGAAGCAGAGAGCTATGCATAGGGTGTAATTTTTTATGGTGTAGGTTCCCATTTTATTTATTTATTTTTTTATAATTTTATTTGGGAGAGAGAGGAATGTTAAGAAAATTGTGTAGGAATGAGGGGATCAGGTAGGTTATGGTAGGTTAGGAAGTATTCACAAAAATTCAGGACATTCAGGGAGGGGGGTGGAGACAAAAGGTTGGGGCACACCATGATTAAGGATGGGTAGAGCAAATCGGAGGTGGATCCACATCCAACATGGGAACAGAGAGAATCTAGTCCTGACCCTCAGAACTGACATCATAGTCTCCTGCAGCAGCTCCCTTGTTCATTCTTGGAGATGGCATCATCTTTGCAATGTGACACAGGAGCTTTTCATCCCTGACGACGCATGCATCAAGGACTGTCTCCATTATACCCTCCACCAGCCTGTAAAACTCCTGCTGGGTGACAAAATCTCCACCTCCACTACTAGTGCTCCTGGAAAGTGCGACTGCACCAGCAGCCAGGGAACAGCTATGCAATGTACTTGGAGCAGTTAGGGCAGGGTGTTAGGAAGCAACACTGACAGGCCATGACCCTGAAGTGTTAACTGTCTGTGGGGCCATCTGTGGATGTATGGCAGGCCAAGCCACAGTGATCTGTGTACCTCTCTGTGTTATTAATGATTAAGTTCCATCACCAAGTTATGCAAACAGCAGATTGTTTAGTAAATATACCCCTCCCCCCAAAAAAGAGAGAGACAAGTGTGAGGGGAGACACAAAAAATAATAGATAATTAAATGGATGGCATGTCATCGTACTTTATATTTTATACAAATTTGTTTGGCAATATATAAACAATTGTGATCATTTACTGTTGCACATCTTTGCATCAGCCATATATGAAGGAAAGGTGTTTTGTGTGTTAATAAATAAACAAATATCACTGCTCTGATATAAGAAACAGCTGTCTTTATTTCATTAAAATGGATTGGAATTATGCATTCTAACTTTATTTACTTATTGAACATTTCTTGACCAGGAAAGTCCAACTAAGACAGAGCCTATAGTCCACAGATGCCTGGTGAGAAATGCTCCAGATGCATGTCTTTGGAAGGTGGGAGAAAAACAGAGTACCCAAATGAAAACCCATGTGAACACAGGAGGGGAATACAGACTCCACACAGAAAGCACAGCTGAGAATCGAGCCAGATAACCTTTTACTGTGAGGTGACAATGCTAACCACTACACCACTCAATAATCACAGTTACCATAATGTAATTCTTACTGGCAGACAGCTGTTAAGAACTTATAAACAATTATCAATTAAAAAAAAGTCTTCTTCTGGCAATTGAACCACACACAGTAAAGTTGGTATTCTAATTTCTTAATGCAAGCAGCAACAGTTATTGAGGAAGGCATGCATGCTTCAAATAAATAATGAGGCATGTCTGCTAAAGATAGTACTGCTTGCGGGAATGAATATATTATGGTTTTAATTTTTCTTGTTTCATACTTACCACATACAAGTTAATCTCTCCTGGTGTGCTGCATGGTTTGCAGCTCTTTACTCTGCAATTATAGAGAACAAAAAAAAAAAAAAAATATATATATATATATATATATATATATATATATATATATATATAACTGCATTGGCTGACTTGATAATTACTACAATATGATAGACAGGTTATGGGTCAGTATACTTACATAACTAGGGGATGTTTCCAGTCCTAATTTCAGCCTCCCATTGGCTTAGGAGGTCCTCTTTGTGCTTTTTAAGTTCACTATAGTAGTGATGACATTGTTCCCCATTGCATGTAATCCCCAGTTGCATTGGAGACAGCCTTAGCTAAGCTATTCCAAGCCTTAGCCTTATACTGAGACCTGGTATAATCCTACTGCAGCAGTCTAAGACTGTAGCACATCAAGATGAGTACCACAATTATCCTGGACCACTCAACACCCCAGCTTCATGCTCTAAATTTAGAAGCATTCTCTCCCTTGCCAGTCATGTTTGCAAAAGTCAAGCTAGCAGAGTTTGTCTGAACTGGTGCTTAATTCAGATTTCGCATGTTACTGGTATTTTACCAACATGCACAATCTTGCCAACTGCATTTGTACAATTGAAGTCAGATGGACTTTTAGGGCTGCGTTTTGGAATGCAAAGATGGCTGAATTCTGAGATATTATCAGGTTGGGGCTTAGCCAATGTTAAAATATTATTGTAACAGCTGGGAATCGAACCTATGGGATAAAGGGGCAAAAAATTGCAACTTAATTTATTAAATAATATTTCCTCAGGAGAACTAACTTTACACCAGGGAAATATGACATAGCGATATCTGAATGAATAGAGATACCCTTCAGAGAGACCTACATGTGTGTAGTTGTTATCCTGTCTTGCTGTGCATTCCTATGTAGCAGTCACTCTTGCTGCAAGCAAATAGTGCTCACATGGATGCAGCTGAATGTGATTATCAATACTGGTTAGTTGTTACAGGCATACTTCAAAAGACAAAAGGATCCTAAACACATGATTAGGATATGTGATGAGTCATGACGATTGCAAAAAAGGATTGTGCCCATCATACATATACAAGTGAATTTTATTGTTATGCCTCTGGAGGCAGACATACACTAGGTTGTGTATATCTCTGAAACGTCATTCATATGTGCTAAACAACAATTTTCATTATGCAAGGCTTACTGATACACTGCTTGCAAAAAATCAGGTTTAACATTATCTATTTTCTTTAGTGCTACAGTCCTAGTCAAAAACGTGAGAAATTTGCTTCTTATACTCTTTTTAAAAAGTATCTTGTAGCTGGATTAAATCCTTTATTTGGCCACATTACTCATCTAATGTCATTACGTTTATACCTTGTGTCACAAAAATATCTCTATGTCTGGTGGAGTTCTACTCTCAGTGCTGTCCAGAGTGCGGAAAAAAGCAGAACATTGCCAAATGTGGTGCAGCGGTTAATGCTGTCGCCTCACAGCAAGAGGTTCTCTGGTTCGATTCTAGGCTGGGGTGCCTTCTGTGCGGAGTTTGCATGTTCTACCTGCGTTTGCGTGGGTTTCCTCTGGGTACTCCGGTTTCCTCCCACATTCTAAAGACATGCTTCTGGAGCATTTCTCCCCGGGCCTCTGCTGAAAACAGGATCTGTGGAACCTAGTCGGACTTTCCCGGTCAACAAATGTTAAATAAATAAAAAATAAAAAAAATGTGTTTGAGCTGCCTAAGGCAGCCTAGATTATCCCCAGGATTCATTAAGTCCTGCACAATGTGCAGTAATAGTGCTGGAGCTGCTGCATGCAATATGTCCACTGAGCAATTCAGTAAAGGCATCCCCAGATGTGCACGAGAGCTCCTACACTATTCTTGCATGGACACCACTGCCTATTGCTAATTACCTCGTTTGCTGGTGAAAACCGTGGAAATGAGGAGAATTAGCAATTCAGCAAGCAGGCAGGTGTTCGTGCAGGAATAGTGTAACCTGCAGAAATGTATACTAGCTGAATAGATTTCTGTAAATGAGAAAACGGAGGCATGACAGCTCAAAAGAAAGCATGTGGTATATTTAGTAGGCATACCAATGGCCAAATATATGGCCACTGGCACGAAAATTAGGTTTAATTTGTTAAAATAAAACTTTTCTTTTTTTGGCCGATCTCAGCCAAATAAATATCTCTATGGCTGGAGGAGTTCTCTCAGTGCTGTCCAGAGTGCAGATCTCAGCCTTTTAAGCATAGATCAGTGGCGCACAAATGGGATTGTGCCAAAAAAATCAAAAAAAAAGGAGGAAAAATCATTTTTTACAGAAATTTGCATTTTGCCATTATAGTCAATGGCATGCAGAATGAAAACAATACCAGGGAATAGTGGTTGCTAAGGGGGAAAGGCTCAGCCTAAGTGTGGTAACTATGCAGTAAGGCAGTGGTGTGAATCACAAATTTCTTCTAATTGTCAGACTGCACTTAACCATGTAGGTGCTCCAACACCATCGTGTAGACAGGAGGAGCAGCTAACATGAAAGGGGTGTGTGTGTCATTCTTGCTGTAAGCACATTGGAGCTCAGTGCTGCATGTTTGCCCTTATCTAAGCACAGCTAAGGAAGGGGGTGTGTCTGAGGCTGTATTTTCTTATTCCATGAAATGCAAGAGAGCATGTTCTAGTCCAGGGAGGGCCAGTTCTGCATAAAACTGTTTACCTTAGCTAAATGGGTGTGTGCAGCACATCACTGAACCTAAAACAAAACAAAACAAAAAACCCCCCACAGGGAATAGCAAAACTATTTACATTTGAGCACTGGGAATGCATGGCACACATCAGGGCTTAAATGGGGAGGAAATGAGAAGGGGAAACAGCAGAAGGAAGGCAATCAAGGAGAAATACCATAGCTGGCAGGTGGAATGTATCAGAATCAGCCAATTATACAGACAACAGCCCAGCACACTACTATAAACTATGCAAACACCTTTCAGTCTGTTTTTCCCACAAACACATTTAGGGGAATTTTAAACTGACAAATCTAACAAAACATGTTAGGGACTGCTGTTGCTCTGCTCTATCAGTATGTGCTAGAGACTGAGGGTAAGGAGGAAAATGCTGACAACCAACTCAGACCGGGGAGGAGGAGAAAAGTGTTCAGACTCAGGGTAACCTACCAGGGGCTACATGACCTGCAAATAGTAGAGTGATACAGGGTGAACAGGGACATACTTCAGTAACTTGTTGAGCTGTGCCGGCCTCACCACAGAGCCAGAACCAACAGAGGGAAATCCATCCCAGTGCATACCAAGCCATGTCTAGCCTTAAGAATACTAGCTACAGGTACTTTCCAAAGACCAACTAGGGGTATCATGGGAGTCTCACAGGCTTCTGCATCCAGGATAATCCACCAGTTCCTGGATGCCATGTGACCACATACCACTGAGCATATTTACTTCCTCAGCACCCGTGAGGAGAGGACCAGAAATATGCGTCTCTTCCACCATGCAGCAAAATACCCGGAGGTACTGGGTGCCATAGACTGTACGCACATCCACATCAAAGCACCACCCGGTGACCAGGGTAGGGTCTATCTAAACCACAAGGGGTTCCACTCCATCAACTGCCAGGTCGTGTGCGATGCCCAGGGCATTATCGTGAATGTGTGTGCTGGCAGCCCTGTAAGCTATCATGACTCCCACAACTGGCATTCATCATAGCTGTACTGGGCGTTTGCCAGTGGGGCCATCTCATATGGCCAGCTGGTTGGGGATGCTGCTGCACACTAGAGCTGTGGATGATGACACCCATCAGAAATGTGCACACACCCACACAAGAATGCCATAATGAGGCACACACACAAACCAGGATCATTATAGAGTGTGTGTTTGGGATGCTCAAATCACAGTTCCACTGCCTTATCTGGTGGAGCCTTGCAGTACTCTCCAGACACATGTGCACACATGTTCATAGTATGTGCCATGCTACACAATATGATCCTGTGGAAACAGCTGCAGCAGGAACAAAATGGGGAAGGGCCACACAGCCCTCCACACTTGCCTAGGTCTCCACAGGCATAGAGAGACTCAGAGGAGGAACATCCTAAGCCTGCCCCTGTAGGCAGATGGAGGCATGCCCAGTATGCCCTGACCATGGCAAAGAGGTAATCCATAGCACATACACTGACACTGTAGGTCCCAGGGACTGATCTCTTTCTCTGACCTGCACACACAGTAAACTGGATTCCAAACATCACACCACCTATACTTTACCATGTATAGGCAGTGTACTGTATGCATCCGATATAGTCAGCCCTCAAGCACCATCCTCACAACAGCTTCAGGCACAAGGTAAGACAGTCTCCTTAACAAAATAAATGAATGGAGTGAAATGTTCTGATAGCATATCTATGGTACTGATCAGGCATGCAAAGGTATGGGGTGGCTAACTGGGATAGCAGCAGACAACTGACAGCTCTGTGGGACAGCAGGAAGTGTATCACCAGTACTGGCCTACCCACACCATGCAGTACCACCCTAGTTGACAAATACCACTGTAGTATATGTGGTGAGCCAAATAACTGGGGGGTTCACAGGTCACATGCATGGATGTCAAAGTGGGGGTCCCATACCCACCACCAGCCTCACCCAACAGATCAGCTGTAGAAAACCATTACAGAAATGTCTGGAAAAGGCCCCCACATGGTGACATCCATGAATTCCTTACCTACAGATGTTTGCACAGTGATATCACAGCAGGTCTAGCAGTGGCAGTATGGCTTTGAAAGGTAAGAAGTCTGAAACTACAAATTATGCCTGTAGTTTCAAAGATAAGGCACGCCACTATGCTAAATGGGACCAAATTGTTAAGCAAATATCAGCACAGTCTCTGCAAATGTGTATTTTGTACAGATGTGTCCCCCCATAGTCCCATAGCAATGCAGTAACATGTCCTTAGCCTTAAGCAGCATCCAACTGCCAACTACAGTGATGCTTCAACGCAAACAGAAAGCAATTGTCAGTAACACCCACAGACAACTTACTGGTACCATCCCAAGGTTGTCTACTGCCAGCAGCCTGGGAACATATGAGCATCAGAATGCACTGCCTTGCTACAGATGGCCTGCATCTGTCACACCTGGCCTACAGACCTCTGGCAAATGCCTATGCCTCACCCACAGTGTCCTGTTAGGGAGTGTCTTGGGGTCCATAACACCAACATAACTCAGTCTACAAAATGCAAAGAAAGACCATGCTACTAACTGCTAGGAGAAAACCTGCCAGTGTCAGAGCACCAGAAATCTGGACAAAGCCATGAATAATGGGGTGAAAAACGTCCAAAGAGAAGGACACCTTTGAAATACTGCTCTAATAATGTTATAAAGTTGATGGAATGACTGTAGTAGCATGGAATGTCTGATGGGTACAAAGTCTGAAACTGCAATGTCAACTGTCAGTAATATCTGACTTCAGCCCTGAGTGACTTAGGTTCATAGGTTCATACTAGGCTATCTGCCCTAGGGCATTTATAAGCCTAGCCAGAATGTGTTTGGCTTTAGCCACCCATTTTAAATTTATTTTGCTATGCCCTTTTTCGAGGTTAGTATACTGTGCCTCTGTCTAACAGTGACACAGAAGTGATACCCGGGGTAAACCTACGATCTCCCATCCACTCATCAAGATTCCTCTTGAAGAGAGTCAATGAGGGACTCTGCCTAACCTGGACTGGGATTTTATTCCAGAGTGAAGGGAGCCTCTGGGTTATGAATCTGTCCCTCCAGCATGTCCTATTTATTTCAGTGCTGAGGTTCAAGTCGCGTAGCTCGATGGGATTTGGATTTTCTGAGGTGCAGCATGTCCATTAATTCCGGGTTGGACATGGCTTTATACATCAGGCACAGATCGCCTCTGAACAGGCGGTATGCCACTGAGTAGAGCTGGAGTTTCTTTAACCGGGCAGCATATGGCATCTGTTTGAGCCCTTTGATCCTCTTGGTGAGGTACTTTTGGGGTCTTTCCAGTTGCTGCAGGTGTCTGGTAAGGTACATCCCAAAAGGGCATTGTACTCAATTATGGGCCTGATGAGGGATGAGTAAAGAGGCACGATGACCTCCCCTGATCTAGATGTGAATCCCTTCATGATTAGGTGGGCTATATAAAATGTTTTTCTAACCACTTTGGCCACGTGGTTGTCAAATGAGAGATTGCTATCAACTTGGGTCCCCAGGTCCCTAATTACTTCTTCTGTACTTAATGGATTACCACCTATGTGGTAATTTGTGGGCACTTTTTTTTGCCAAAGGGGATGACTATACACTTTTTGGCATTTAGCTTGAGGCCATGGCTCTGGCACCAGTTGTCTGTTTCTATGAGGCCCTTTTGGAGGATGCTTGTGTCAGCTGGAGAGTCGATTATGGCGCCCAGTTTGCAGTCATCTGCGAACTTGGTCAGCCACAGTCCTTCCATGTTGGCCTGTACCTCCGAGAAATATATACCGGACAAGAGAGGTCCCAGGACTGAGCCTTGTGGGACACCACTTGTAACTGGTTTGGAGTCTGACATGGCTCCAGCAATTCTAACCATGTGGGTTCTGTCCTTGAGCCAGTTTGCAATCCATCTAGTGACATAGGGTTTATATTTAAGCTGTTGAGCTTATCTATAATGCCTGAGTGGGGTATTGTATCGAAGGCTTTTGCGAGGTCCAGGTAGGCTGTGTTTACCACCTTTCCCTCGTCAATGGCCTTGGTGACTGTTTCAAAGAATAAATAAACAGAGATCTCTCAGGGTAAGGTACCTGCTATGTCCCCAAACAAAAAAATGTCAATATCAAGGTGCAGGTACTCCACGACTGTCGAAGCCAACCATCAACCAAAAAAGCAAAAATCAATAACATTTTTTTTTACTTGAACAGCAAAAGAACTTTATTCCATGGGTTGTTAGCGCTTTCACGTCTACTCTGGACGCTTCTTCAGACTTTAATAAAACACTTCATCACTTCTGTATTTAAACACTTATCAATTAAACAGTTAGCCAATGAAAGCCTTTGTACAAATACATAACTATAAAAAGTCAGAAACTTCTAAATGGATAAAAAGTCAGAAACTTGTATTGTGAAAATTAAAACTTCAAAATTCAACATTGACATTAAAATGGATGTAGTAATAGATTATAACTGTTATTAACATTTCAGATGGCAAATAGCATATAAATATTTAAAAATACAAGAGCATATAAAAAAACAGCATGTAATAAAAACATTTCAAGTGTATGAAACTACTGAAAAACTTCTAAAAATACATATTCCTACTAACACCAAGAAACATGAAAAGTCAGAGGTATAGCAATAAATAACTGCTAATGCTTAAGATGACGACTGACTAGAAAGGGTTTCAGAGTAACCCTCTCATTGAGGCCATGTCCTTCATCTGCTTTCATTCTGATGATCCATTTACATTCTTCCCTTTCAGTGAAGTTACTTACATTGCCTAATCTCAATGTGGTGTGTATCAATTCAATAACTAAGAACTCAAAGGTGTGTGTGGTGCCTTGTGATAGAACATGTCTAGCCAGTGCGTTCCTGTCATTCTCCCTGTTGATCGCATATAAATGCTCTCTAACCCTTTCCCTCAACGTTCTATTCGTCATACCGACATAGAAAGCCTGGCATTTGGTGCAGATGGCTAAATAAACTATGTTCCTTGTCCTACAGTCTGCATAATGATCGAATTTATAGGTGTGCTGTATAAATTCGATCATTATGCAGACTGTAGGACAAGGAACATAGTTTATTTAGCCATCTGCACCAAATGCCAGGCTTTCTATGTCGGTATGACGAATAGAACGTTGAGGGAAAGGGTTAGAGAGCATTTATATGCGATCAACAGGAGAATGACAGGAACGACTGGACATGTTCTATCACAAGGCACCACACACACCTTTGAGTTCTTAGTTATTGAATTGATACACACCACATTGAGATTAGGCAATGTAAGTAACTTCACTGAAAGGGAAGAATGTAAATGGATCATCAGAATGAAAGCAGATGAATGACATGGCCTCAATGAGAGGGTTACTCTGAAACCCTTTCTAGTCAGTCGTCATCTTAAGCATTAGCAGTTATTTATTGCTATACCTTTGACTTTCATGTTTCTTGGTGTTAGTAGGAATATGTATTTTTAGAAGTTTTTCAGTAGTTTCATACACTTGAAATGTTTTTATTACATGCTGGTTTTTTTATATGCTCTTGTATTTTTAAATATTTATATGCTATTTGCCATCTGAAATGTTAATAACAGTTATAATCTATTACTACATCCATTTTAATGTCAATGTTGAATTTTGAAGTTTTAATTTTCACAATATAAGTTTCTGACTTTTTATCCATTTAGAAGTTTCTGACTTTTTATAGTTATGTATTTGTACAAAGGCTTTCATTGGCTAACTGTTTAATTGATAAGTGTTTAAATACAGAAGTGATGAAGTGTTTTATTAAAGTCTGAAGAAGCGTCCAGAGTAGACGGAAAGCTTAACAACCCATGGAATAAAGTTCTTTTGCTGTTCAAGTATAAACATTTTTTATTGATTTTTGCTTTTTTGGTTGATGGTTGGCTTCGATAGTCGTGGAGTACCTGCACCTTGATATTGACTGTTTCAAAGAAATCAACCAGGTTTAAGAGGCAGGATCTGCCCTTAAAGCCGAACTGGGTAGGATCCAGTGTCTGTAGGTCCCCGATATCTTTATTTATGAGGTCCATGATGATCCTTTCCATAGCTTTGCAGACCAAGCTAGTCAGGCTTATGGGGCGATAGTTTCCAGGATCCATTGAGGCACCACCTTTATTGAGAGGGACCACTGTTGCTGTACGCCACTCTTTGGGCACATATCCTGTAGTAAGGCTGAGATTGAACAGTAGTTTTATGTTTGGGTTTAGCTCTTCTTGGAGTTCATGTAGGGCGCAGCCCGGGACACCGTCTGGTCCCATTGATGCTGTGTTTTTTGCTTTGGAAAGCCGGGTCTTACCTGAGCATCTGAGATGTCAGGGGGGCAGCACTCTGCTGGGATAGATATTTGCCCTTTTGGTGGGGAGGGAGTTTGCGCTGAACCTGTCAGCTAGGATGTTGGCAATGTCTGTGGGTTCGGTGTATTTTTTGTCATTTTGGACTAATTCTGAGCATATCTGGGAATTACCACCCAGGTTCCTAACATAACTAAAGAAAGCCTTGTGATTATCCTTAGTGTCCTGTGCAATTTTTCTCTCGAAGCTGGCCTTAGACAATTTTATGAGTGCCCATAGTTTTTTGCTAATACTGATCAGTGATGCCTTCCCTTTTTGGGATTTTGCTCTATCATTTAGTAGCTTCCTCCTTCTATTGTATAGTTTGTTTATGGCTGGGGTCCACCAGACAGGACGTCTGCCTTTGGAGGATTGGGTCTTGGTTTTATTTGGGATCGCATGATCCATGCATTCCTGAAGGTGTTCATAGAATGTGTTTATATAGGATTCTGCAGTCTGGGCCGTATTTTCCACAGGCCCGGGGGCTTTGAAGGATTCCACCTCGGTTTTGAGGAGTGTGAAATTTGCTTTAGAGAAGTTTTTCACTGTGGTTTTCTGGGCATGGGGTGGTGTCGGGATGTGAATATCCAGTGAGATTAGTTTATGGTCTGATCTTACCAGTGAGGGATACACATCTGGTCTGGAGTATAGAGTCCCCATGTTGGTGATTATCAGGTCCAGTATGTTTTCCCCTCTTGTGGGAGTGGTAACAAATTGTTCCATAGCATTTGAGTTTATAAATTCTAGGAACCTTTGGGCTAGGGTGTTGGAGCTAGAGTAATGCTCCCAGTCTATGTTTGGGTAGTTGAAGTCACCCAATATAATGGTGTTTGGAGAGACCTTCATATTTTCCAGTGTTCTCAGGAAGGCCGAGTGGGGTTCCTGGGTTTGGGAGGGTGGTCTGTAGCAGGCTATAAACTGGAAGGCAGTTTTACCCACTGTTAGTTGCACATGGATAGTCTCTGATGCTTCGTGCTTTGCCACCAACCTGGAGGTGTGGGTATCTTTGATGAATATCGATATTCCCCCTCCTTTTGTGGTTCAGTCCAAGATTTGGGGCCGAAAAGCATGGTATGAGGTATAACCTGGTAGTGCTGGGGTGCTCTCAGGAGCCCTGAACCAGGTTTCTGTTACTGCACAGATATCGATGTTCTCCATGCTAAGGAGAGTTTCAAATGCGTGCATCTTGAGGTTTAGACTTCTGGCGTTAAGTAGCATTACTCTTAGTTTCTTATCCCGTGTGATACCTATGGAGGTGGGTTTGTCTTTTGAGCCTTGCCTAAAAAAGGCACTATGGGGGTAGCAAGAGCCTTTGCTAATATCCGAAAGCCCAGGGGTGACAGGTGCAAGCCGTCCCTAGCGAAGCATCGTGGCTTGTCGAGCATATCATCCCAAGCTGGCAGGCATTGGATCCCCTTTGAATGACACCAGTACTTAAGCCAATTGTTGAAATTGATCATCTTGTCTTCATATTGTGGCATCATTCTTGGTGAGGGTAAGATGCTACTCAAGGTCAGGGTCATACCAGCCTGGGCTACATGCTCAGAGAGCTTCTCTATGTCTCTTTTCATGTAGTCCAGGGAGGTGCGTCTTAGGTCATTCACACCAGCATGGACAATGACTGAGTCATATTTGTACTTGCCTTGGAGTGACCTGAGTGCTTGTGTTATGTGGCGGATCCTAGCGCCCTACAGGCTACTCACCGAGACTCCCTCCTTGTTCAGCCTGGTGAGCGGGACGTCAGTGTGCCTGACGATAGAGTCACCTATTACAAGTGTATCAGGTGTGTTGTTTAGTCTTAAGGGCTGTGACTGTTCGGCACACTGGCTTTGTGAGATATGTGTTGCACGTGTTTTTTTTTGGGGTAGCGGTTGCTTGGGTGTCTGCTTTGGAGGTCTCTGCTGCTTAGGCAGATATTTATTTAGAGCCTCCGAGTATGTTTTTGTGTGATTATTTGTTTGGTTTGATGTCGTGGTAGGTCTATGTGAGACTGGAATTGTAGTGAGTGTGGTTTCCTTCTCCTCCTGACTGGTTATGCCAGTACTGAGTTGAGAGAGCTTAGCCTCCAGTTTGGCTATATGGTTGCATCTCTCACATGTGTTGGAATTTGTTGGGAGGAGGAGAGGGTTGTCTGTGTACATGAGGCAGTTGTAACATTGCCTCAAGATTCCCAGATTCACCAGCTGGACCGGAGAGGAGATTGACAACTGACCTTTGGACATGCTAGAATAATATTGGGAATTCCTTTATAATTGAAAATAAGGGCCAGTGGGGAGTGAGGGTGTAGTGCTTTTAATTTTTAGTGCTGACTTATACAATTGCTTTAGTGAGCAAGTGCCAGGTAACTTAAGTGCAATGTGTTACAGGTAACTTAAATACAAAAACGACAAACAGTTACTTTCTTTCAAGTGAAACAAGGAAATAAGTACAGTAAGCAATGCAGATATCACTAGTGATCTACAGAAGCGCTGAGAAGCCGCGTATTAGGTGGAATTAGCGTTCCAGGGAAATAACAAGCAAACAAACAACAAGCATATAAACAAAGCTAGATTCAGCAGGCCTGGATCTAGTCTATGCTACAGCAAACAAGGTGTACCAATTTCAGTAAGATACAGTTCAAATATTCAGGCACTATAAACCTTTAACCAGAAATTCCCAGCTCAGAAGGGCAGAGTCCAGCCTCTTCTCCCACAAGAGTGCAGACCACGAACCTTCTTAATGTAAAATAACTGGCCTGAAGCCCAAGTGCTTAAACCAGAACTAATACACTTTAAGAATAACAGACACTGGGCTCTCAATCAGCAGTTCCCAACTTAGAAGGATGAAAGCTACCTGTCCTGCCACCACAATGCATGCCACAAACCTTCCTAATGTAAAACAACTGGTCTGAATCCCAAGTGCTTAATCCAAAAGACCTAGAATGATAGCTACACTTTAATCAAGTTACTACCAAGCAGTAATAAATACAATTGAATACTTTAGAGAATGCCTGGATTAGTGCTCAAGTTACACAAACAAAGCTAGATCCAGCAGGCCCAAATCCAGTCTATGCCACAGCAAACAAGGCGCACCAACTTCAGTAAGAAGCAGTTCAGATATGCATGTACTATAAGCCTTTAACCAGGAATTCCCAGCTCAGAAGGGCAGAGTCCAGCCTCTCCTCCCACAAGAGTGCAGACCACGAACCCTCTTAATATAAAATAACTGTCCTGAAAGACCAAGTGCTTAAACCAGAATTAATACACTTTTAGAATAATAGACACTGAGCCCTCAATCAGCAATTCCCAACCTAGAAGGATGTAAGCTACCTGTTCTGCCAGTACAGTGGAGACCACAAACCCTCTCAGTGCAAAACAACTGCTCCGAAGCCCAAGTGTTTAAACCAAAAGGCTTAGAATGAGTTACACCAAGCAGCAATAAATACAATTGAGTACTTTTAAGATGAAGCAAAAGTAAAATAAAGTAGGCAGAAATACAAGTACAGTAAAAGCAGATGAATTTTTTTTTTTTTTTCTGAACAAGTGCTGAGATCAAAGAAACAGATTTGAGTGCTGAAACTAGAAAACTGGCTAGTTATAAGGGAAAAAAAAAATAAGCTAGAAGGCTTCCCTCCAACACAGAAGGGCTTGGGGGCTCAGAAGCCTACAAATAGTCTATACCACTTAACAGGAAAGGCAGGAAACAAGCTTAATTTTTTTTCTGTTTCCCAGATGCTCTCTTTGTACACAGTAGGAGTGCCTGAATTCAGAATATGATCTCACTGCACTCAGTTGAGTGAGCAAATGAGATGGGCCCAGAAGGAGTATCAAAACACAAATTTACAAGAGGGGCGGGCAGTTTCAAGGCCACTAAGATTAACACCAAAACAAAAACAGCGAGGGTGGGTGGGACTAACTGAAGAGCAGAGTCAAAACTTCCAGTTCAGTTAATATTCCTGCAACACAGTTAAAATCAATTTAAATACTGTATTTTTTGAAAAAAAAAGTGCAGATAAAGGTATTAAATTCTCTTAAACGTCCAGTTGAATACAGCTAGTTCTTAGCTGGCCAAAGCTGAGGTTTTAAGCAGAAAATATTTCAAACTGTACCACTTAAATAGGCTAGGACAGGAAATCAAAGAATGTGGCTACCCCCACAACTGTAATTATTAGCAAATAATAAAATTCAGCAAACACTGAATAACTTCCAGTTCAGATAATATTCCAGCAACACAGTTAAAATCAATTTAAATACTGTATTTTTTTAAACAAAAAGTGCAGATAAAGGTACTTAAATTCTCTTATACGTCCAGTTAAATACAGCTAGTTCTTAGCCGGCCAAAGCTGAGGTTTTTAAGCAGAAAATATTTCACACTGTACCACTTAAATAGGCAAGAACAGGAAATCAAAGAACGTGGCTACCCCCACATCTGTAATTACTAGCAAATAATAAAATTCAGCAAACACTGACTAACTTCCAGATCCTGCAACACAGTTAAAATCAATTTAAATACTGTATTTTTGGAAAAACAAAAGTGCAGATAAAGGTAGTTAAATTCTCTTATACGTCCAGTTGAATACAGCTAGTTCTTAGCCGGCCAAAGCTGAGGTTTTTAAGCAGAAAATATTTCACACTGTACCACTTAAATAGGCAAGGACAGGAAATCAAAGAATGTGGCTACCCCACACCTGTAATTACTAGCAAATAATAAAATTCAGCAAACACTGACTAACTTCCAGTTCAGTTAATATTCCTGCAACACAGTTAAAATCAATTTAAATACTGTATTTAAAAAAAGTGCAGATAAAGGTACTTAAATTCTCTTATACGTCCAGTTGAATACAGCTAGTTCTTAGCCGCCAAAGCTGAGGTTTTTAAGCAGAAAATATTTCACACTGTACCACTTAAATAGGCAAGGACAGGAAATCAAAGAATGTGGCTACCCCCACACCTGTAATTACTAGCAAATAATAAAATTCAGCAAACACTGACTAACTTCCAGTTCAGTTAATATTCCTGCAACACAGTTAAAATCAATTTAAATACTGTACTTTTTGAAAAAAAAAGTGCAGATAAAGGTACTTAAATTCTCTTATATGTCCTGTTGAATACAGCTAGTTCTTAGCCGGCCAAAGCTGAGGTTTTTAAGCAGAAAATATTTCACACTGTACCACTTAAATAGGCAAGTACAGGAAATCAAAGAATGTGGCTACCCCCACACCTGTAATTACTAGCAAATAATAAAATTCAGCAAACACTGACTAACTTCCAGTTCAGTTAATATTCCTGCAACACAGTTAAAATCAATTTAAAACTGTATTTTTGGGAAAAAATGTGCAGATAAAGGTACTTAAATTCTCTTATACGTCCTTTTGAATACAGCTAGTTCTTAGCTGGCCAAAGCTGAGGTTTTTAATCAGAAAATATTTCACACTGTACCACTTAAATAGGCAAGGACAGGAAATCAAAGAATGTGGCTACCCCCACACCAGTAATTACTAGCAAATAATAAAATTCAGCAAACACTGACTAACTTCCAGTTCAGTTAATATTCCTGCAACACAGTTAAAATCAATTTAAATACTGTATTTTTTGAAAAAAAAAGTGCAGATAAAGGTACTTAAATTCTCTTATACGTCCAGTTGAATACAGCTAGTTCTTAGCCGGCCAAAGCTGAGGTTTTTAAGCAGAAAATATTTCACACTGTACCACTTAAATAGGCAAGGACAGGAAATCAAAGAATGTGGCTACCCCACACCTGTAATTACTAGCAAATAAAAAAATTCAGCAAACACTGACTAACTTCCAGTTAAGTTAATATTCCTGCAACACAGTTAAAATCAACTTAAATACTGTATTTTTTGAAAAAAAAATGCAGATAAAGGTACTTAAATTCTCTTATACGTCCAGTTGAATACAGCTATTTCTTAGCCAGCCAAAGCTGAGGTTTTTAAGCAGAAAATATTTCACACTGTACCACTTAAATAGGAAAGGACAGGAAATCAAAGAATGTGGCTACCCCCACACCTGTAATTACTAGCAAATAATAAAATTCAGCAAACACTGACTAATTTCCAGTTCAGTTAATATTCCTGCAACACAGTTAAAATCAATTTAAATACTGTATTTTTTGAAAAAAAAACTGCAGATAAAGGTACTTAAATTCTCTTATACGTCCAGTTGAACACAGTTAGTTCTTAGCCGGCCAAAACTGAGGTTTTTAAGCAGAAAATATTTCACACTGTACCACTTAAATAGGCAAGGACAGGAAATCAAAGAATGTGGCTACCCCCACACCTGCAATTCCTAGCAAATAATAAAATTCAGCAAACACTGACTAACTTCTAGTTCAGTTAATATTCCTGCAACACAGTTAAAATCAATTTAAATACTGTATTTTTTGAAAAAAAAAGTGCAGATAAATTTATTTTACATTTTATTTTACATTTGTTAACCGGGGGTGTCTGACTGAGCCGAAAAGGCCCTTTTTCAGCAGAGGCCCGGGGAGAAAAGCTCCACAAAGAAAAATTACAGACACATTTAGTTATTTAGACATAATCAGTATACACACAAATTACAAGAGACATGTTTTTACAGTGGTATGCGGCACAAACAGTTACAGTGGAGAGAACAATCAAAAAAGATATTAATTTTAAAAATAAAGGTAAGTAATAGATTTGTGGTGTACAGCTGAACTTTGGAATGTAGGTAGAATACATACATAGTACACAGGTACAGTACATACATTGTAGATTAGCCAGTGTTTATGAGTAAGATTGAAAAACTATTATAAATTGCTCTAGATTTAGTATGCATATGTTATCCGCTTTCACTAGCCTGGGGAGCAATCATGGCACTGCCAACTTTGCTTGAGATGTTGCCTGATGAGGTCTTTAAAGGAGGCTTTGGATGATGTGTTTTGAATGCTAGTAGGGACAGAGTTCCATTTTTTAGCCACCGAACTACTATATAGTGCATCTCCAAAGCTATTGTAGCTGTTGGTGACTTCTAGTAGTAGTTTGCTTGATGATCTAAGAGGCCTTTTGGCTGAGTGATGTTGTACTAAGTTTTTGAGGGCAGGACACTTATTGGGGAGGTAATAGATAGAATGAGAGAGGCAGAGCTGATTGTAGGTTAGGAGGTTGGGCAGTTCAAGCCAGTGGAGCTGTCTCAAAGCAGTACAGTGATGAGTTCTATATGAGCAATTTGCAGCAAAACGGACAATTCTGTTATATCTAGCTTCCATTTTGCTTAGTTCAGTTTTGTTGAGATTAGTCAGAATGGGAGATGCATAGAGTAGGTGGATAGAAGTTGGGAGCAAGCAATGGCTGATCTTGTGTCATTGGTAAGAAATGGTTTGATACGGTAGAGTGACCCCAGTTTGGCATGTACTTTTTTAATAGTCAAGTTCAGATGACTATCAAATTTTAGGTGGGAGTCTATGGTTATTCCCAATAGCTTAGCCTGTGCCACTAGAGCAATTGGAGTAGCATTTGTGGAGAAGATAGTGAATTGACTGTTAGTGTTTTTGTTAGAACTGCTTATAATCATAAGCTGAGTTTTCTTTGGATTGAGGATAAGTTGGGCTTTGGTAAGGTAGTTTTCAACGTCAGAGAATGCTAGTTGAGTTGTTTGCAGGAGGATGGGAATGTTTTGTGCAGCACAGATTAAGGTAGTGTCATCTGCATACTGAATTATAGATGCATGCTGTGTGGAGGTGTGGAGGTCATTTGTGAAGACTGTGAATAGTAGGGGTCCTAAGATAGAACCCTGTGGGACTCCTATAGTTATGGGCAGCTGAGGAGAGAGAGAATTTTCCCATTTCACAGCTTGGTACCTGTCAGTTAAGTAGCTTTGGAACCAGTAAGAGTGGAATTAGATAGATGATATTGGTTTAGTTTGTTTAGCAGGATTTGGTGTGAGACTGTGTCAAATGCTTTGGACATATCCAAAAAAGAGTTGACACTTGCAGGCCTCCATTGTTGAGACAGTTTACTGTGTCTGTGAAGCAGAGGAGAGCTGTAGTGGTACTATGGGCAGGTCTGAAACCATGCTGAGTAGGTGACAGGATGTTGCAGTCTAGGAGATGGTTTAGCATCTGGGTATGGATGCATTTTTCTAGGATTTTGGCCAGGGGGGGAGAGTAAAGCAATGGGTCTGTAGTTATTAAGTTCAGTGGAGGTCCCGCCTTTATGTATGGGTGTAACATAGGATATTTTCCAGAGTTTGGGCACATAGTTTTCAACAATTGATCTGTTTATGAGAGTGGAGACTGGGATAGCAATAGCATCTGGTGTAAGTTTCAAGAAATAGTTGGGGAGTAGGTCGGCTGCTGTTGATGAGGTTTTTAGTTTGGAGAGCATGCTTTGATTGAAGTGGTGGAAACTGTTTTGAGGGTAAAGCTAGTATTAGAGTTATTTGTGTTGGGGGGATAGTGAGGAAGGAACTGTCCTGTGATACTAAGGATAGAATTGAGTTCACAAAGTGGGAGTTGAATTGTGTTTCGATGGGAACTTTAGTGTCAGGGGTGGTTGGTTTGGGGGTAGCCTTTTGGGTGGATTTTAGTAGCTGGTTTACATTTTGCCAAAATGTTTTTGGGTTGTGTTGGTATTTAGTTTGTAATGTTGTTTAGTAGGATTTTTTGTCCAGCCTAATGCATTTTTCTGCACGGTTGCGCAGTTCTTGGTTCTTAGTTAGGCTTTGAGTTTCTTTGTTTTTGATAGTAACGCCAGGCAGTGTCTCTGGACTTGAGGATTTGTTTGGTTTCTTTACTGAGCCAGGGGTTTGTAGAGGTTCTAACCTTGATTTTGCACAATGGAGCGACAGTGTCTAGGTGTTGTAGAAATGTTTTGTTGAAATATGCTACAGCCTGGTCAAGTGGGAGGGTTTTAAGGGGGGTCCAGACACAGTAACTCAGTAAAGAGTTGAGGACCTCAGGAGAGAATTTTTTTGTTTCTAGTGGATATATAGTTAGTGGTTTTGCATATGCTTGTTCTACTACGTATAAAGTATATTATGTTGTGGTCACTTAAGGTGTCTGGGAGACTGCCTGTGTGAGGGTACAATGTGGGGTTGCTAGTTAGGACCCAGTCAAGGATGGATTCCCTTTTAGATTTTTTATCCCACCTAGTTGGAATTTGGACTAGCTGCTGGTAGCCATGGAGATTTATTAGATTACTTGGTGGTTCTGATATACAGGTGAACCAATCTAAGTTGAAGTCCCCCAGAATAAGGGTTTCTTGTGAGTATGTGGAAGAACACCAGGATAAGAAGTCTTCAAGGCTAGCAAGTGTATTACCAGGTGGAATATAGATCACAATTGTGGTGATGACCTTTTTAGGGTGAAGTTGAAGTTTTGAGATAAGTATGTCCCAATTATTGGGGGAGGGGTAGGAGTTTGGTAATTGATGGACAGTTAAGTTGGACTTGTAGAGTAAAGCAGTTCCACCCCCTTTACGAAGTGGTCTGTCTTGTCTAATGATATTGTAGCCGGTAGGGAGAACTTTTGAGTTAGCTATGTTTTTATTTAGCCAGGTTTCTGTTAAAGCAACTATGTCTGGGGAGTAGTGTGCTATTGTGGCCTGGAGTTCAGGTATTTTATTTTTGATACTTCTAATATTAATATTCAGCATTAAAAGATGGTTGGTTTTGCTGCTGTTGTTGATTTGCCCAGGGATGAAGAAAGTGGGGGTGTTATGTTCTGACATTTGTGTTTGAGCAGTTTTGTGTTGGACAGGATGGATTTGGGCCTGGGTTGGGGTGGATATCCCCACTTATGGTGAGCCTGGAGTTAAAATGGTTATACAGATGTTGGAGTTTGGTGAGGAGTGTGAGAAAGTATTGTGTTTTTGGAGTAGGAATGAGAGCATATGTGTTTAGTTCTGAATTGGTCCGTTATGTAGTTCTTGAATAAGTGTGGGCAGATATTATTATAATGTGTGGTGTCTGTGTATGACAGTGCATAATGCAGTGTTGTGCTACTAAGTTTAGGGATATTGCTAGAGTGATAACTTGTGGTGTTGTAAAGAATTATGAGAAGACAGACTAGATTTAGTTGTGTGATAGTCATGGTTATAAAGTTTATGTTGTTTCTAGGTGGGGGGGGTCTGAATAGGAATTATAGGGTTGCACTATATGTGGATGGGGAAGTAGTGTGGGTGATGCAAAAAATGCCTAGTGGGAATGAGAGTGATTGGGAGTATTTTGTGTGGAGCAAGTTGGTGTGGTTTAATGTGATATGACTTGAGGAGCTGTGATTGGTGGAGGTGATGTGAGGGTGAGCTGTGGGTGTGGCTATGATTACTATAAATGTAGAGGTAGTGGGCGGAGGGAATAGGGGCAGGGCAGGGGAGCGGAAAGAGCCCGAGCATTAGCGAGGGCTTAACGGAGCGGGCAGAGCCAGATCCAACCAAGGCAAGAGAAAAAAGTAAGTATTACTTTACAAATCTGAACACTTTTAAAACAAATTCCTGAGGTCTAATGGCTTACCGGCTAGCAGAATGTAATTGCTGAAAGCACTTGTGTCCTGGTGGGAGACTAGAAATGTAAAGATGGCTCCATGCTCAGCAGGATTCTAATATAGACTTTGTATTGGGGAGGGAGATAGCACAAGGGGTGTAAACCAGGTGGAATGCAAAGAAACCAGAGAGGCAATCAGTGGAAATCAGTGAAGGCCTCAGAGAGGGTAAGTAATAATTCAAACTACCTGTAAAGTGAAGGAGAGAAGAGACAGCAAAGTTTATTAAGGTTGGGAGTGTGTCTTTACATTGACTTGCTGATTAGTAACCAGTTTGTGCACAGATTAGAGTAGGGAGATACATTAGCAATGATAGAGATGCAAATAAGCAGGTGATCCTCCAAGTGATACAAACTAAGGCAGAAAGAACTGAGAGGGCTGCTTGATGGTTAATTTAATTTAGTCACAGGGATGTGAATTAAATATATACTGTCTATTGGACAGTTAGGATTACTGTACTATCGGGGGGGGGCACACAAGGCTACAACAGTCAGTTTTATTAGCAAGCTGAGAACTACTAAGAAATACTGCTAATATAATAGCTTCACTCTCATAAAACATACAAGTAGAATGCCTGGGTGGACTGACCCTGCTCTTGAGGCTCAAAATGTATATCCTTGTTTAGTTTGCAATACTGATTCCTTCTTACACTGTATAGATGGAGTGGTAGCTGCAGACTGCAGATTTGCTTGAGTGTGCTCTATAGAGAGAGAAAAAAGAGAGGATGAAGCTAGTAGGAGACAAAGACAGGTCAAAGGAAGTAATGAGGCAATAGGAGGGTGTAAAAGATAAAAATCTGAGGATAGTGTGGATAAAGCAGGAGAATAGATGCTACTGCTACAGTTTGAGAGTGCTTCAACAGTAACCACATCACAGTGCCATAACTTAATTTGGAAACAGGTTAATAAATCATACACAATACATTTATCAGCCAATTATCCTGTGCATACAAGAAAAAGGAAAATGAACACAACAGCACAGCTGAAGCAGTAGCAGATACAACTGTAGTGCTAAATTCAGTAAATACTGTTTCTAACTCCAAAGACTAGGTCAATTAGATATACATTACAGTTATAACAGCAGTTTTAGTAGCATAGAGACAACATAGCTGCAGTGGTAGTGTCAGTAAAAACACAATTCCTGAATGACAGAATCAACCAGTTAAATAAACAAAATAAGCAGATCAGTAGTCAGAAATCAGAAAATGAATACTAGTTGTATAAATCCAAATACAACTAAAAGTACGTATTACTTTACAAATCTGAACACTTTTAAAACAAAATCCTGAGGGCTAATGGCTTACGCTAGCAGAATGTAATTGCTGAAAGCACTTGTGTCCTGGTGGGAGACTAGAAATGTAAAGATGGCTCCATGCTCAGCAGGATTCTAATATAGACTTTGTATTGGGGAGGGAGATAGCACAAGGGTGTGAACCAGGTGGAATGCAAAGAAACCAGAGAGGCAATCAGTGGAAATCAGTGAAGGCCTCAGAGAGGGTAAGTAATAATTCAAACTACCTGTAAAGTGAAGGAGAGAAGAGACAGCAAAGTTTATTAAGGTTGGGAGTGTGTCTTTACATTGACTTGCTGATTAGTAACCAGTTTGTGCACAGATTAGAGTAGGGAGATACATTAGCAATGATAGAGATGCAAATAAGCAGGTGATCCTCCAAGTGATACAAACTAAGGCAGAAAGAACTGAGAGGGCTGCTTGATGGTTAATTTAATTTAGTCACAGGGATGTGAATTAAATATATACTGTCTATTGGACAGTTAGGACTACTTTACTATCGGGTGGGGGGCACGACACAAGGCTACAACAGTCAGTTTTATTAGCAAGCTGAGAACTACTAAGAAATACTGCTAATGTAATAGCTTCACTCTCATAAAACATACAAGTAGAATGCCTGGGTGGACTGACCCTGCTCTTGAGGCTCAAAATGTATATCCTTGTTTAGTTTGCAATACTGATTCCTTCTTACACTGTATAGATGGAGTGGTAGCTGCAGACTGCAGATTTGCTTGAGTGTGCTCTGTAGAGAGAGAGAAAAAAAAAGAGAGGATGAAGCTAGTAGGAGACAAAGACAGGTCAAAGGAAGTAATGAGGCAATAGGAGGGTGTAAAAGATAAAAATCTGAGGATAGTGTGGATAAAGCAGGAGAATAGATGCTACTGCTACAGTTTGAGAGTGCTTCAACAGTAACCACATCACAGTGCCATAACTTAATTTGGAAACAGGTTAATAAATCATACACAATACATTTATCAGCCAATTATCCTGTGCATACAAGAAAAAGGAAAATGAACACAACAGCACAGCTGAAGCAGTAGCAGATACAACTGTAGTGCTAAATTCAGTAAATACTGTTTCTAACTCCAAAGACTAGGTCAATTAGATATACATTACAGTTATAACAGCAGTTTTAGTAGCATAGAGACAACATAGCTGCAGTGGTAGTGTCAGTAAAACACAATTCCTGAATGACAGAATCAACCAGTTAAATAAACAAAATAAGCAGATCAGTAGTCAGAAATCAGAAAAATGAATACTAGTTGTATAAATCCAAATACAACAAAAAGTAAGTATTACTTTACAAATCTGAACACTTTTAAAACAAATTCCTGAGGTCTAATGGCTTACCGGCTAGCAGAATGTAATTGCTGAAAGCACTTGTGTCCTGGTGGGAGACTAGAAATGTAAAGATGGCTCCATGCTCAGCAGGATTCTAATATAGACTTTGTATTGGGGAGGGAGATAGCACAAGGGGTGTAAACCAGGTGGAATGCAAAGAAACCAGAGAGGCAATCAGTGGAAATCAGTGAAGGCCTCAGAGAGGGTAAGTAATAATTCAAACTACCTGTAAAGTGAAGGAGAGAAGAGACAGCAAAGTTTATTAAGGTTGGGAGTGTGTCTTTACATTGACTTGCTGATTAGTAACCAGTTTGTGCACAGATTAGAGTAGGGAGATACATTAGCAATGATAGAGATGCAAATAAGCAGGTGATCCTCCAAGTGATACAAACTAAGGCAGAAAGAACTGAGAGGGCTGCTTGATGGTTAATTTAATTTAGTCACAGGGATGTGAATTAAATATATACTGTCTATTGGACAGTTAGGATTACTTTACTATCGGGGGGGGTGGGGCACGACACAAGGCTACAACAGTCAGTTTTATTAGCAAGCTGAGAACTACTAAGAAATACTGCTAATGTAATAGCTTCACTCTCATAAAACATACAAGTAGAATGCCTGGGTGGACTGACCCTGCTCTTGAGGCTCAAAATGTATATCCTTGTTTAGTTTGCAATACTGATTCCTTCTTACACTGTATAGATGGAGTGGTAGCTGCAGACTGCAGATTTGCTTGAGTGTGCTCTATAGAGAGAGAGAAAAAAAAGAGAGGATGAAGCTAGTAGGAGACAAAGACAGGTCAAAGGAAGTAATGAGGCAATAGGAGGGTGTAAAAGATAAAAATCTGAGGATAGTGTGGATAAAGCAGGAGAATAGATGCTACTGCTACAGTTTGAGAGTGCTTCAACAGTAACCACATCACAGTGCCATAACTTAATTTGGAAACAGGTTAATAAATCATACACAATACATTTATCAGCCAATTATCCTGTGCATACAAGAAAAAGGAAAATGAACACAACAGCACAGCTGAAGCAGTAGCAGATACAACTGTAGTGCTAAATTCAGTAAATACTGTTTCTAACTCCAAAGACTAGGTCAATTAGATATACATTACAGTTATAACAGCAGTTTTAGTAGCATAGAGACAACATAGCTGCAGTGGTAGTGTCAGTAAAAACACAATTCCTGAATGACAGAATCAACCAGTTAAATAAACAAAATAAGCAGATCAGTAGTCAGAAATCAGAAAAATGAATACTAGTTGTATAAATCCAAATACAACAAAAAGTAAGTATTACTTTACAAATCTGAACACTTTTAAAACAAATTCCTGAGGTCTAATGGCTTACCGGCTAGCAGAATGTAATTGCTGAAAGCACTTGTGTCCTGGTGGGAGACTAGAAATGTAAAGATGGCTCCATGCTCAGCAGGATTCTAATATAGACTTTGTATTGGGGGAGGGAGATAGCACAAGGGGTGTAAACCAGGTGGAATGCAAAGAAACCAGAGAGGCAATCAGTGGAAATCAGTGAAGGCTCAGAGAGGGTAAGTAATAATTCAAACTACCTGTAAAGTGAAGGAGAGAAGAGACAGCAAAGTTTATTAAGGTTGGGAGTGTGTCTTTACATTGACTTGCTGATTAGTAACCAGTTTGTGCACAGATTAGAGTAGGGAGATACATTAGCAATGATAGAGATGCAAATAAGCAGGTGATCCTCCAAGTGATACAAACTAAGGCAGAAAGAACTGAGAGGGCTGCTTGATGGTTAATTTAATTTAGTCACAGGGATGTGAATTAAATATATACTGTCTATTGGACAGTTAGGATTACTTTACTATCGGGGGGGCACGACACAAGGCTACAACAGTCAGTTTTATTAGCAAGCTGAGAACTACTAAGAAATACTGCTAATGTAATAGCTTCACTCTCATAAAACATACAAGTAGAATGCCTGGGTGGACTGACCCTGCTCTTGAGGCTCAAAATGTATATCCTTGTTTAGTTTGCAATACTGATTCCTTCTTACACTGTATAGATGGAGTGGTAGCTGCAGACTGCAGATTTGCTTGAGTGTGCTTGGCTAGCAGAATGTAATTGCTGAAAGCACTTGTGTCCTGGTGGGTGACTAGAAATGTGTGTATATATATATATATATATATATATATATATATATATATATATATATATATATACAAAGGTACTTATATATATAAAGGTACTTAAATTCTCTTATACGTCCAGTTGAATACAGCTAGTTCTTAGCCGGCCAAAGCTGAGGTTTTTAAGCAGAAAATATTTCACACTGTACCACTTAAATAGGCAAGGACAGGAAATCAAAGAATGTGGCTACCCCCACACCTGTAATTACTAGCAAATAATAAATTTCAGCAAACACTGACTAACTTCCAGTTCAGTTAATATTCCTGCAACACAGTTAAAATCAATTTAAATACTGTATTTTTTGAAAAAGAAAGTGCAGATAAAGGTACTTAAATTCTCTTATACGTCCAGTTGAATACAGGCTATTTCTTAGCCAGCCAAAGCTGAGGTTTTTAAGCAGAAAATATTTCACACTGTACCACTTAAATAGGAAAGGACATGAAATCAAAGAATGTGGCTACCCCCACACCTGTAATTACTAGCAAATAATAAATTTCAGCAAACACTGACTAACTTCCAGTTCAGTTAATATTCCTGCAACACAGTTAAAATCAATTTAAATACTGTATTTTTGAAAAAAAGTGCAGATAAAGGTACTTAAATTCTCTTATACGCCCAGTTGAATACAGTTAGTTCTTAGCCGGCCAAAACTGAGGTTTTTAAGCAGAAAATATTTCACACTGTACCACTTAAATAGGCAAGGACAGGAAATCAAAGAATGTGGCTATCCCCACACCTGTAATTACTAGCAAATAATAAAATTCAGCAAACACTGACTAACTTCCAGTTCAGTTAATATTCCTGCAACACAGTTAAAATCAATTTAAATACTGTATTTTTGGAAAACAAAAGTGCAGATAAAGGTACTTAAATTCTCTTATATGTCCAGTTGAATACAGCTATTTCTTAGCCGGCCAAAGCTGAGGTTTTTAAGCAGAAAATATTTCACACTGTACCACTTAAATAGGCAAGGACAGGAAATCAAAGAATGTGGCTACCCCCACACCTGTAATTACTAGCAACTAATAAAATTCAGCAAACACTGACTAACTTCCAGTTCAGTTAATATTCCTGCAACACAGTTAAAATCAATTTAAATACTGTATTTTTTTAAAAAAGTGCAGATAAAGGTACTTAAATTCTCTTATACGTCCAGTTGAATACAGCTAGTTCTTAGCCGGCCAAAGCTGAAGTTTTTAAGCCCACACTTGCCAAGTTTTGAACCCTGGACCCTCTCACTTACAGTATACGGTATTAGCCCACTAGGCCACTCAGTCTTGCAAAACACTTGTCCTTGTTTGGGTAACCGACAAGATATATGAGTCATGGATGTGGACATTCTGTGATACTCTGTACAGTCGACAGGCAGGGCTAGGAGTTTAAACATGGGAATGCACTCACTGCAGGTGGTCCTAACCCTGGAAGATGGTGACATGTCTGCACCCACAGAACCCTGGGCCACAGCCATGGGGAGTAACACACCCTTCCCTGATCACTCATCCTATGCAACATCATGACCCCAACATGTGACCATCCAAGCAAAATTAAGTGGGCCATACATATATGTGTGACAAACACACACCTCCAGGCTGGTCAAACAGTCTGACACACACACAACCCTCCAAGTACAGTCAACCATTGAGGAGAACCCAATGCAATGTACTGGTAGGTATAGAAAAACATATCTGACCCAGGACCCCCCCCCCACATAATCCTATTCCCTACAAATCTATCTGTAGTCTGCCTGTCACTCTGATCCTGTCTGACTTATATTACCCAACTGTGGAGTGGAAATCAGACCAGGCCAGAACATAAATGCACAGAGATTCCACCATTGTAATATACCACCAAGTTGCTGGACCATTTCCAAAGCTCCAGTCAATTGCTTGTGGGGTTACCTCTCAACAGGCTGGATTGTGCAAGAATGCATATCATTTGGCCCATAAACCTAGTGTGTGCATCATCCAACCGTTATTCCTCTGGTAAATCACTGTGATGATCTGAGGAGGTATGTCAGGAGGTACTGAAACAATACGCGACGGTATCAAATGGCATATATGTCAGATGTCTGCTAAAAAAATCCTATAACCTTAGCAACCCATACATTACTGAGAGAAATATTCACAATCACTGTATGGCCCATTGTCCACCCATTTTGATAGGCTATCTCCAGATATCCTGCACCAACAGGTTGAGAGGTATGGCTGTAGCACAAAACAAACTAGACTGGAGTGTAGCAATCCCTGGAATGGAGTCACACAAGTACTACAGAAGGTCACACTGGGCATGCTCGTACAACTAGAGAAATGTCAGTAGGATCTAGGAATGAACAGGCCTTCCCAACCCAATGCACTTCCCTTTTCCCCACCTTAGCAATCCAGAAGATGTCTGTCACCATAAGAGTGTGTGTGTGTGTGTGTGTGTGTGTGTGTGTGTGTGTGTGTGTACATGTGTGCATATGTGTGGTGTGTCTGTGAATGTGTGCATGTGTGTGTGCAAGTAAAAGTTTTAGGGTACATTCAAACCCTACTTTAGCAGTCTTGCAGATATCAGTCACCTTAGAAGTGTCTTTTGTCAAGCCTTAGCCCCATAATCTCTGTGGCCGTGTGATAACTGCATAATACTATAGTACCAATAACTAGTTAGGTGGGAGTTCTAATCTCAGTCCTGGCAAATGTAAATGTGTGTGTGGTTGTTTATAAGTAGAAGCTTTTGGGCCCATTCAAACCCAGTACACTTTTGGGGTCCATTCAAACCCAGTACACTTCCTCTTTCCCTACTTTAGCAGTCCTGCAGATATCAGTCACCTTAGAAGAGCCCTTCATTAGGCTTCATCCCCATAGGCTCTGTGGTGCATGCAATAAACGCTTAATACTATAGTACAATTAGCTAGTTAGGTAGGCGTTCTAATCTCAGTCCTGGTAAATGTAAAAGAGGGTGTGTTTACAAGTAAATGTTTTTGGTTCCATTCAAACCCAGTATACTTCCCCTTTCCCTACTTTAGCAGTCCTGCAGATATCAGTCACCTTAGAAGAGCCCTCCATTAGGCTTCAGCCCCATAGGCTCTGTGGTGCATGCGATAAGCGCATAATACTATAGTATAAATAACTAGTTTGGTAGGATTTCTAATCCCAGTTCTGGGGAAATGGAAGTGTGTATATGTGTACTTTAAAGTATTTTGTGGCCTCTCTCACCCAGTACATCCATCATTGCCATATTGTACAAGGGCTGGTGATGTCCCTCACCTTAAAAGTACCTTTGGACAACCTTCACCCTGTAAGCTCCATGACATGTGCGATACATGTGTAACACTATAGTAAGCATAAATAGATTGGTAGGGGTTCTAATCTTAGTCTGGGCAAGTGTGTGTGTGTTTGAACAGAATCCTGTCTGTGGGGGGCTGTTGTATTTGTGTGAGAACCATATCCATTTGTGTGTGGGTTTTGATATTTTTTGCTGTTGCTCACCCAGTACATGTCCCAGTGTCCACATTACAAGGCCCACAGTTGTCATCTATGTAGAGGGACCTGTAGAGGCTCTGCAGCCCTATAAGTATTGTGCCATGTGCAATAAACTGTGTGACAGTATGGAATAGATAAGAAGATAGACTGCCCATCTAATCCTTGGATATCACACCCCACTCAGGAATCATACACAAACACAGTCAGGTAGGCAGCAACACCTACATCAGTAGGTGGCCTGCAAACCAGCTCACAGACAGAACCCACAGTGTGAAAGCAATGGACTCTATACCAGACTGCTGAACATTCATGATTGGAGTCCCACAGGTTGTGGACCTGGGTTCCCTCATGTTTGGGATCTACACCTCTGAGGACTAGCCCAATACAAAGGTGCCCTGGCTAACAATGTTTGCAGATGACTACAAGGTGGGTACTATTATTATCCCCCAAGCGAGGTTGACATCCTTCACAAAACCCTCTCTGAGACCTATGACTGTTGTCAGGACCCTGGACATGAGCTCAATGCCAGATATGCCACCATCCCCCTTGGGTACGACATGGTTCCCATAAAGTAATACATTGATGGTAGTCCACTGAACACTGACGTTGGTATAACGGAACTGGTAACACAGGTTGACAGTGAGCTGTATGTTGACCACCACAGTGCCACTGTCTTCCAAACATCCTTCCTCCTGACTCAGGGTGTTGAATCCAGGAAGTAAAAGGACAGTGATTCCCTGTACACACCTCTCAATAGGCCAATCAATGTACTATGGCCCATTTGCCATGTACCTCACTAGACACCAGCAACAACAGGAGAGGCTGCAAATGTACCTCACAAAGAGGATCTTAGGTACAACACACTTGCCCCATACGGACAGACTCCAACAACTGCAGTGAATCTCTGTCTCATTGTCTCATATTGGCTACTTAGGTGCGATCTCTGTCTGATATACACATCCATATCTGACCCAACCCTGTCTCATATTGGCTACTTAGGTGCGATCTCTGTCTGATATACACATTCATATCTGACCCAACCCTGTCAGGAATGCTACCTCCGAGGACACCAATCTATCCACACAACATGCCCCAGATACCGGACACCAATCTATCCGCACAACATGCCCCGGATACCTCAACCCCATCCTCACAATCAATAGGACATGCTGGAGGGACAGGTTCACAACCCAGAGACTGTCCACACCATGGAATAGATGCCACATACATGTCAATCTGAGCAAATCACTGGCCCTTTTCAAGAGAAATCAGGAGGAGTGGATGGGGAATAGAATACCCACCCTGGGGATCACTCCAGTGACTATACTCAGTAGACACATTGGGGAGTATCGTCAGGTGGCATGATGCCAGTATATTCCCATAGGTTAGCCTTGTAAAGCCTCCATTGCAATTTGCCATGTACACACCTAGGACTTTTTGAAACTATAGATCTCCGTACTGTCAAATGTGTGTGTGTGTGTGCATTAGTGTGTTTGAGAGTGTTTGTGAGTGTGTAAACATGTGGGTGAAAGTGGTTGGTGGTCTGTCTCACCCAGTACAACTACCATTGCCATACCTTACAAGTGCTGTAGATGTTGGTTCACTATATAGGTACCTTGGGACACTCCACAACCTATATGCTCTGTGGTGTGTGTGTTAACTGCATAACACTATAATGCCAACAACCACACAGCTGGGAGTTCTAATATGAGTCCTGGCAAATGTGCATATGTGTGTGTGTGTGTGTGTGTGTGTACGTGTGTGTGTGTGTGTGTGTGTGTGTGTGTGTGTATGTGTATGTGTGTGTGTGTGTGTGTGTGTGTGTGTGTGTGTGTGTGTGTGTGCGCGTGTGTGTATGTGTATGTGTGTGCGCGTGTGTGCGTGTGTGAGTGTGTGCGTGCATGCATTGTTGTGTAGGGCAGTGTTTGAGAGTGTGACTCATGTGTGACAGTAGTATGAAAACTGCCACACCAACTACATCACCTATTGCCATACCTTACAGGAGCATGTGATGTTAATCACTATACATGTATTTTGGAAACACAACACGCTATGAGATCTGTGCCCCCTGTGATAACTAACACTGTAACACCAATAACTAGATGGGTGGGGGTTTCAAACCCAACAATGGCAATCATAATCCTGTGTGTGTGTGTGTGTGTGTGTGTGTGTGTGTGTGTGTGTGTGTGTGTGTGTGTGTGTGTGTGTGTGTAGTATTCACAAATCTTTGGTGTGTGCCACACAGTACACTTAACATTGTCCACTGAACAAGAGCTACTGACATCAGACACCATGCACTTACCTGTATACACCCCTCAGCCCTATCAGCCATGTGGCACATGTAATAACTGTTATACAGACCTGATAATTGTGTACATCTGTACCCTGGATATGACACAGTAAATGTGCTACCACACTGCTTTACCGCTTGTAGAAAAGAACTGCAGGGCTACATCCTCCTGACAGACAAACACCTATAACACAAACAGAATACATTATGGAGACCACATTCAGTCAGTGTTAATAACAGCAATAATGCATCATGGCTGGACAGCTACACACTCTGATGTGTAACCATTAAACATGCTGGCTGACAACACTTTACACAGTATTACATTTCTAAACTGTTCTAAATTCATCCTGTGCATCAGAACCATATTAGCATGTCCCTGCATCGATGGTATGGATCACAGGGATGTGGCACAGGTATCATCATATGCACTGGGTGTGGTGTGGGTTTGCCAGAGGCCTAGGCTGTGCCAATTGGTTGACATCATGTGTGTGGGTTAGGGGGTTGTGTATCAAATGGGCCATGCAGAGGTTGTGTGTATAAGTATGGGTGTGCCTTAGCTGTGATGGTGATGTGTGTGTATGGATGCATAAAGTTCTGCATGTTGCTGCCCTATACAGGGGTATGTTGGCCAGCTGTGCACCATACATAGCAGGGTGTACAGTTCATTGTGTCTGACTATGGACATGGGATTGGGATCTGCCAGGGGTTCCACTGGCACCAGCAGGCACAAGGCTAGATGCAGTACTATTCCCTGATGATGACTGTTTTCTGTTGGATCTGCATCCCTGTTGGGACCAGCCAGGACCACGTGCCCATGGCCTGCTGCATCATGGTGTAGACAGAAACCCCCTTGCTGTTGTGCTGCTGGTACTGCCACTACAGGAGCAGGAGCGAGATGTTGCATGGCCGTGTACACCTTCAGCTGTTCGTGGTGCTGTCCTATGTCCACATGGCTGACGGCCAACTCCTACCACATGCTCCAATACAGACATCCCATGGTAGAGGACTGCCACCATCTCAGCTAACCGTCTATCCATGCCCGCAGCATAATAATGGTGGATATCTGCAAGATCATTGATGTTGTCATGCATAGCAGGAAAATTTGTAATCTGCACCCTAAGAGTCTGTCTGGTGTGACATTCCATACATGCATGTGCCTTCATGATGGTCCGAAACATGTGTCTGTTGACACCTGCTGTGGTACTTGTGGCAGGGGCATGACAGGCAGCAGTCCTCCTACAAGCACACTTGTCCATCTGCCTGTGTGGGACCTTGCCTTTTATCCAGCTCTGGCTGGTGTCTACAGACACACTTGCCTGTCCCATGCCACCACCCGCCAACTGTCCCTCATCTATGGCCACTGGTGATAGGGGTATGTGTGGGCATTGTGACTGTGTGCAGGGATGGGGTGGACAAAAGTGGGATGCCAACCAATGGCACAGCTTCAGGCCCTATCAACCCTGCCTGTGCCTCACTATGTCAATCATCATTGTCAGAGTCTGCAGAGGCACTGACCTCAGTTCCCACGTGGGTGGATCCCAGACCCCCATCGCCACCTGTGAGGGGAAGACAATATATTTAATTTAATACCTGTACAGTATGGTTTACGTACACACACACACACACACACACACACACACACACACACACACACACACACACACACACACACACACACATACATGCACACAGACGGCAAAAGATATTACACAGACCTCACATTACTCAATAGTTGACATGCATGACACATGGCCCTCAACATCATTCATTGCAGCCATTCTTAATCCTTGTTACTAACAATATACATCTCTGGGATGCATGAGTCGTGTTAGTAGGTGACGTCCCTTCCCCTAGCACACACTGCACCCATGTACACATTATTGCTGTGCACCTGTATAGCACAACTGGATATACTGTAGGCCATACCTCACAACTGTACAAATCATTGCTGAATGTGTAGATGTCTGGCACTTATGTTTGCTCTGTTTCTCACAACCCCTATGTGTTTGTCTGAAACATAACTGGGATGATATGAGGACTGATGTCACTAATTAATCACATACATTTGATTTTCAGATCTCATCAGCGGCAGTGAATGTATGTGCAATCAAATCTAGTTACACCAATGACCTTCTAAGCATAACATATATACGATAAGCGTACACACCAGTCTCTTGTATGATATAAAATAAGACCACATTACTGCATTTGAAAACATTACACACCTTATATGTGACATATGACCTGTGCAATCCAATCAAGAAGCAAACAAATGTGTTAGTTGTGACGATACTGAATGAGATGAGTACAATATTGCAGTTGCATAAGTATGAACACCCTTAAACCAATGCTTTGTTAAAGCACCTGTTAATTGAACTACAGCAGTCACTCTTCCTGAGAAGAGGAATATTAGCATGGCACATCTTGACTTGGCATTATTTGGACAGTCTTCCCTACAAAGGTCCCCCGAGTCTGTCAGATTACAAGGCCAGCTCATGTGCACAGCCCTTGGAGGTCAAACTGGAGGTTTACTATTGGTGTTGAGTCTGGGCTTTGTCTGGCCCAATTCATAACCTTGATTGTGTTCAGACAGAACCATTCTTAGTTAGGTTTGGCTGTATGCTTCAGTTCATTGTCATGTTGGAAGCTGAACCCCCTCTCCATCCTCAGCCATATTGCAGATACTTGCTGGATTTGGCCCACATGTGAGTGTTATTTGAAACTGTTTAGAGTTCCCTCCACCATGTCTACAGTACTAGTTCCAGCTAATGAACAGCAACCCTAAAGCTGAACACTGCCAATAAGCTTCAATATGTGAATGGTGGGCCTCAGGTGAAGTGAGGTGTTGCATATGCACCACACATAGCTTAGATTTGAACCTTGGTCTCATGACACCATTACACATTGCAACACATGCCTTTAGGAGGCTTGATGTTATGTTTTGCTACCTCTACACATCCATGGATGGTGTTTGGTGTGGGTAAATGCCTCCATCTACTTACATAGGCCACACTTATGCAGAATCCAGGCAATTGTTGACACATTGACTCTCTTCAAGAGGAATCTTGATGAGTGGATGGGAGATCGTAGGTTTACCCCGGCTATCACTTCTGTGTCACTGTTAGACAGAGGCACAGTATACTAACCTCAAAAAAAGGCATAGCAAAATTAATTTAAAATGGGTGGTGAAAGCCAAACACACTCTGGCTAGGCTTATAAATGCCCTAGGGCAGATAGCCTAGTATGAACCTATGAACCTATGAACATGTAGTACATGAGCAGTACTTGCCAGAGATTCCTGCAATTCCCTCAGTGTTGCTGCATGTCTCCTGGCAGCCTCACTGACCAGTTCTCAACATATCTTGTCATCTGTTTTGGAGGAACATCTGTTTAATTTCAAGAGCACTGTTGTCCCATAGTCAGTCCACCTGTAGATGACTGTTTGCACTGTGTTCCATGGTATATGCAATGCTGTGGTAATGTTGTTGTACCGTACTCCTGACTGATACCTTTCAAATGTGAGATCCCTATGATGCTTTGTAAGATGTGTGCAAGCCATGGCTGCTTCTGGTACAGGCAACTGAGCAAATGTCATGAACATACTGCTTGGACAGCAGACCCTTATGTCATGAACATACTGCTTGGACAACAGACTGTTAGTAGGTGTTACATTGAGTCCCTGTACTTGATGGCAGGTGGGTACCCAAGTAGAGTGAATGCTGTCAGTACATCACAAGCTGCCTGCACAATATGTTATTTTGAGGGTATGCACACATGTGCATCCAGTGCATTGTAAAGTTTGTATACTCCATATTTAGTGCACTAACATATTTGTTTGTTTTACAAGTTAATTTGCATAAATATATATATATATATATATATATATATATATATATATATATATATATATATATATATATATATATATATATATATATATATATATATTTATATGTATAGATAGATATCAGAAACACTTGGCATCTAAATAGGGGTGTGTACAATCATGTATCCACTGTATAAGATTAATATTTCATACATGTCCATACTGTAGCCCATTTGTCCCCCCATTTTGTTGGTCTCTGTCCAGACATCTTGCACTGACAGATTGTGAGGTATGCTACAGGAATGTTGCATACCCTTCAGATATGCCCCTATGGTGACCACTGGGATGCACTTCAGTTAACACCAGCAAAGGTGAACATGCACATCATGCATTATGGCTAGGTGTGATATTTGTGTGCATGACAAATAGCATGGCCTTAACATGCACAGGGTACTGGCAAACCACAACAAAACAATTCCATACTCACCAGCTACAGGCTGCTTTCCCACATGTTGACCCGAGGGACCTAAATAGTTGAGGGAGAGCGGTACTGTCAGCAGACTGTCATGTGGCCTTGGTACGGGGTGGAAGTAGCATTTCTGCACATTAACAGTACAGCACCAATACTACAAAATATGCTGCACATCACCATAGATGTGCACTCCTGTGCATTACTAAACACCATCAACACCTACTATATTATCTGACATATGCATGTAAATACTATACAAATACAACAGTATTTTAGTAATGTGCACTGGGGTCTTACCTGCACACTCCTCGTCCATTGTGTGGGTGCAAGCCACCTCCGCAAAGCTTTCTTCAGCTTCCAGTGGGATGCTTTCTGTGGGTGCACCAAGTCTGGTGAGGAGCTCCTTGGTGGGTGTCAGTGGGGCCTGGATGGCTGGGCCCCAACCTGTGTCTAGGCAGTCCCTCATTATGGCAGCAGTCCTTTGCTGTGCATGGAGTATGAGGTCGGTAGTGCAATGCCTGACCTGCTCATATGTTCGGCTGTGCAAGCCAACATCATTTACCCTGTGGAAAAGAGCATTCCACAGGGTGGTCCTCTCCCACAGATCTTGTGGTCTTCTGCTGAATGGTATTGCATGCTGTTGGGCAACAGCTTCAATGATACTTGTTGTTTCTGCCTCAGTGAAGGCAGGCAGTCTTGGCCTTTGCTTTGCACCTGGAAGACATAAACAGGAGAACATGTCACTGGACCTCATACAGTTGTCAAATTGCTCATCAGCAGTGGATATCAGTCACCACCACTCACAACTACACCCTAACCCTCTAATCTATCACAACAATATCAGCTTGCATTGCACTCCTGGCCTTGATGTGTCATATTTCCCCCAATGATGGACAGTTAATTGCATAATCCTGTATTCCCCATTCATTTCTGTGTAGAGGGATGACAGTGGCCATTTTCCATGTGGATGGGGTGTGGATGGTGGCAAGGTTGTATTTGACTACTGTGTATGATGGAGCTGTGAGCACATGCTTGAGTTCATGTAGGAGGCATTCAGGCATATCAGGCTCCATGGAGACTTGCTGCTGTTGCCTTCAGTAGGCAATATGTACATGCTCATCATTGGTGAGGGGAGGGGTGCAGTTGATGTGCATATCTTGCTATACAAATGGGGGGACAGTATGGTGATGTTCCTACCTAACCTGTCTGATGCAGGTTGCTTGTAGCCATGGCATGTGTATATGAGGTGTGTTTTAACACCACTACAGGGTGAATTGTGTTGTTGCCTCTGAGACTGACAACATATGTGGAGACACCCTTGTGATTGGCCGTGGTGGTATGGATATGTCTGATTTGTAGTCACAGTTAGCCATACAGAAGTCACCTGTGAACCTACATGCTTGCTCAGATAGAGATGGACTTGCTTCCAAGTTGTTGCCTGCACCTATGTGGCCCTGTACAGCCAATATAGCAACCTATTATGTGGTTTGTGTATTTCTGCTGTCCACCAAAGAGTATTATGCGACCTTGGTGGAGGCTGGTTTTACAGTTCAGGTATTGCTGAGTCCTTACAGCTGCAGTAAATCTAAAGTGTACACACCCCTGTTACAATATCTGATATTTGTGCAATTGAAACATGACACCACAATAACTCATTTCAAAACAATTCTCACCTTTAATGTGACCTATAGCCTGCACAGGTCAATTGAAAATATAGCAATCTGTTCTGTGAAAACATGCAAATAAAAATCAGTACAATAAGCCAGTTGAATGAGTGTGCACACCCTAAAACTGATACATTGTATAAGTACCTGTTGAGATGATTACAGCATTCATTCATCTTGGGTTGGAGTCTAACATCATGGTACATCTTTGCTTGGCAATAGTTGCCCACCTTCCTTGCCGCAGTGCTACAAATGTGTCAATTTGTGACGGCATCTCTTGCGCACAGCCCTATTCAGATCAACACACAGATGTACTTGGTAGGTCTTTAAGGGGTCATTTCAAAAATAGATAGTCATCATGGTAGACGATTGTTGCAGCATCACAATGTAATATAATTGGATCTGGCTGCTGCTGAATATTACAGCTCTGTACCTCCTATCCTGCTCTAAAGGACCTGCCTAGTCTGTAAAGGACCCCTTTCATCCAATTCCAGTCATCCCAATGCCTGGCCAAAGATTTCTGCTGCCCAGTGACTTGATTTTTTTCTTCCCTGCTCTAACGGATTAAGAAAGTATGCTATACCCAAGTCCTACTTCTTACATGTATCTGTTTAATTTACACTTTAACCAGTATAGGTTGTAAACTGCTTCTGTGTAAGTTATCCTGTACCAAGTATAGATAGTATTTAAGCCTCTGAGCCAGGACTCCAGCAGCCATACTCCTCTCCATCTGTGTTCCTACTGCCATATCCTCATACCCTTGGACCCATTATCTGTTTCACCCCTACCTGCTATTTCTATCACAGTTACCTTGTTGTATTCTAGTCTCTGCCCACTAGGTGGTGCTCCAAGCTGGTTTTAGGCTATAATCATTCCCCCCACTTTCCCTAGTTTCTTCTTCTCTGGATCTTCTCTCAGAGTGTCCCCTTGCCTAGCTGAGAATCTTTGTGCATTGTTCTGCTGCTCTTATCCCCTTCTTATCATACCCCCTAGCTCCATTATACCTTTCCTTTTTTTCCGCCTGCTCCACTATCCTTTCTTACCTCCAACCTGCTGTACCAAACTATACTTACCTCTGGCCACCTTCTCTGCACCTGGAACTTGCAACTCTCTGATTGTCTCTGCAAAATCTTCATCTACCTACTCTAACCCGCTCCGTTCGCCCTGTGGGCTCACTCCGCTCCCCTATCCTACCCCCAAATTCCACCCACCCCCAGCGCTGTTAGCTTTATGCCTGCATAACCACACCCCCTGCCCCTCAACTTCCTATCACAATCTACTTCCACTTAACACCCCCATTTCCTATAAGAATAATTCCTAAACAGAACTTACTAACCTTTACACCCTCACCATACCTAACCTTACTATTACCTTCTGCATTTACCAACTAAACTTAACTTTATTTCACATTTGTAACCTTTATAATAATTAAACTCTTTGCCCTCAGTCCACTCTACCTCCCACAACTTTCACCCTCCTTCTGTCACCTCTATTTTTCTAGTTTTAGCAACTACACTTAACTTACTTTTAAATTAGTAACCCTATAACAACTCTTATTAAAATTTTGTCTCTAAGCCCACTACCTCTTACAACTCTCTTTCCCTCCTTCTGTTACCTCTATTTTCACCTGTTACTTGACACCTTTACTCCTACTCAATACTAGATACCTTCCTTTGCCTCACACCCCCCTTACCTATGCAACCCAATGGCCTCTAAACATAACTCTATTTACACATACCTCCTACTCCTACCTACAATTCTAGCTTCCCTAACTCTAGCATTCACACTAACCTTCTTTGAACACTATTCTCTACTAAACCAGCACCACCACTACCAACATACCCAAACATTCTCATATATAAATTCCCTCAAACACATTAACATAACCTCTACTTCTAGCTATACCCTTCCAAAGTACCACATATCTACCCATATCACTTACTTCCATGACAAGAAACCCCCTTACAACTACTTCAAAATCATAAAACTAATACAAAAAAATAAGGAGATTACCCCCCCAGGATATAACATCCTAAGAAAAAGACCGTATTACCAAAAAAGGTGGGAGAGTAGCCATATTTTATAAATCAGAACTCCAAGTATCAACCTTCAGTGTGCCACTTCCCACAAACCCCACTACAGAAACCCTTTCAGCCAAACTGCAAATCAATAACCATAAATCCATCTATATAATCTGTTCCTATCTTCCTCTAGGTAACAATATCAGTACTCTAGAAAATATACTTAGTGGCCTATCTATCCACCTACCCCAGGAAACCATTGTGTTAGGTGACTTTAATATAGACTGGACTACCTGTAGGTCCCCCAATCCCATTAACCACATAAATCTGTATGGTTTCTCACAAATGATAACCACCCCCACTAGAACCCACAAACAAAGTGGTAAGGAAACCTTACTAGACTGGATTCTCATAAACAGTCACTCTACTACTTATAAACCAGGAACCCTTCCTGACGACATCAGTGACCATGCTCTTACCTATATAATTAAACAAAAACTTCATAGGCCCAGTCCTACTATTTTCAAAATTTCCCGTTCAAAAAAAAACTTTCACCCTGAAAACTTCCAAACAGAACTGAAGGCATGTGACTGGTCACCACTGCTTCATCTTCAACTTGATGAAGCAGTCACCTACTTTAATACTAGATTCCTTCAAATTCTAGACCTCCATACCCCCTATCGCTCATCCTGAATAAAGACCAAAACTGCCCCATGGCTCACAAAACAAACAAGACAAAAAATCCGTCTGAGAAATAAAATCTGGGCCAAGTGGAGGGCTTCTAAAAGCCCTTCTGACCGCCTTTACTTTCAACAATTAAGAAATGCCACCAAAAAAGAAATTCTACTAGACAAAAGAAACTATTACCTTCACCTCCAACAAACCCACAAACAAAAAACACAAAATTTCTGGTCAGCTATGAACAAATTACTTCACCCAGGGCACACCAAGTCACCCAGCCCATCAGGAATCACCCATAATAACCCTAAACTGATAGCGGATTCCTTTAACAACTACTGTATAGAAGCCATACAAACTCTAGCTAATATTCTACCACCCACTAGCTCTCTCCCACCTAATACCACAACAAATTCAATTCCTTCTTTTTGCATACAACCAGTACCTATATCCCTCATTTTTAACCTCCTTCAAAAACTCAAGCCATGCACCCCTTCTGCTGACTGTATACTAGCAGAATACCTGCAAATGGCAGCTAAAGTCATTGCCTACCCTATTTCTATCCTTATTAATAGAACTATTTCAGAAAGTAAAATCCCTCTTATATGGAAGGTCTCTCACATCATTCCTTTACATAAAGGTGGGATATCAACTGACATTTGCAACTTTAGACCAATCGCCCTACTCTCTCCTATAGCTAAAATAATGGAAAAATGTATCCACCAACAACTACTTGACCACCTTCTCCACAACAATTTACTTGCCAACTGCCAACATGGTTTCAGACCATTCCATAGTACCTCAACAGCCCTGCTATCCTTTTCTGACTGTATAAACAAAAATCGTAACAATAACTCTCTTTCCTCCGCTTTGTTTATCGACCTTTCAAAAGCCTTCAACATGGTCAACCATAATCTGCTTATGGAGGTATTAAAAGCCCATTCACTGGACGCCCAGGCATTACTCTGGTTTAAATCCTATTTAGACAACCATCATCAAGCAGTCCTTTGGGACAATATGCTGTCAACTCCCCTCCCCGTAATCCTTGGAGTACCTCAAGGCTCTATTCTAGGCCCACTTCTCTTTTCAATGTTTATTAATGACCTAAATACTAAAATTCCTCAAGCCACTTGCATACAATATGCTGATGATTCTACTTTAATCTGCTCTGCTAGATCCCCAACCACACTCCAGACCCTCACCCAGTCTGTATTTCATACTGTTGAAAATTGGTTCATGCAACACTGCCTCCTCCTGAACGCCAAAAAAACAAAATTATTACTCTTTACTCCTACTCTAAAATCACCACAATTTCATTTTACTATAACCTCTAGCAATGGAACCACCATATCCCCTGATACCACAACCCATCTCCTGGGCATAACCATAGACAACAACCTTAGCTATGATGATCACATCAACACTACCATAAAATCTGTCAACAAAAAACTAGGTTCCCTGTATAGAATCAAACCCTTCCTTACACCTACAGCCAGAACCACTATAGCCCAAACTCATCTGATCTCTACCCTGTTTTATGCTTCTGCCATTTATACTAATCTTTCTAAAAACAACCTTAACAAACTTGCCACTAGCTATAATAACATAGCCAGTTCCGCTACCGGCAACCCTTTTAGAACACACCACTGTCTCAACCTCAAACAATTGGGATGGTTAGAACTGCAGCACCAACTACTCTGTCATCAACTTACTATAACCCAAAAGATACTTTTCCACCCTAATAATACCCCAATCCTCACAAATCTGACTACCCCTACAAAAACCTTACAACTCTTCGCTCAGCCGATAAGCTTCTAGTTTCCACTATTAAATCTAAAAACAAAGCTGGAGACTTACTTTTCACAAACACAGTTGGCAAGGCCTGGAACCAGCTTCCAAGTGAACTTTCTACTCTCTCTTCCACACATCTTTTTAAAAAACATCTCAAAGCACATTTTAAAACTCACTGGCTTTGTCCCTGCATAAACCCTGACTGATTTTCCTCCTTACTCATTCCTGCTCTCCCTTTTAATTCACTTCTTCAGTGTACTATATCACTCAAATATTTCAATGTCCTTTTTGCTGTACTATGTTTCCTACCTAAAAAAAAAAAAAAAAAAAATACTTGTTTTTGTTTATTCTGTATTTGTTATAAGAACCCAAACAAACACGAAAGGCAGACACACAAACTTAGAATCCAAAAACCAAAGCGAGCAGGAAATACGTGGAAAAAACAATTTAATGTTGTAAGCGCTTTCAGAAAAAGACTGTGCTTTTCCTTCTTCAGACCTAGAACACTCACATTCAAATGCTTATAAAAGAAACAGCAAATGTCAATTAATTAATTAATTAGGATAAAAAGTCAAATTTTAAAGTAACAGACTCTGTTATTTAAACTTTACCAAAAAGTTACAGCCAAAAACAGTAGTATACAATCCAGCTGAACAACCCTTGGATATCAGGAATCCATACCAACCTACATTCATACATTTTAAATACAAATCTAAAATACCAGTTAATTAATTTTTAGCAAGTATTTATACAACTAAAATAGATGATTTAAAAACAAAGGTGAATATATGTATTAAATACAAGAGGAAGCTCCCAAATAAAAAACAAATTCCATTTTCTAACTTCATCTTTTTAAAGCCAAAAGCCTTAAGAAACATTTGATCGAAACTGTTTCATTCAGAAAAATTCTTTAAGTTTTCAGTTTTAAAACATATAAGCACAAATGTGAGAGGTGGCCCTTGGCAAATTAACCTAGAAATTGAAGAATTAAGATGGCAAATTTCCACTGCAGCATACTTGCCCCCAGGTCTGAATGAAACAGTTTCGATCAAATGTTTCTTAAGGCTTTTGGCTTTAAAAAGATGAAGTTAGAAAATGGAATTTGTTTTTTATTTGGGAGCTTCCTCTTGTATTTAATACATATATTCACCTTTGTTTTTAAAACATTTATTTTAGTTGTATAAATACTTGCTAAAAATTAATTAACTGGTATTTTAGATTTGTATTTAAAATGTATGAATGTAGGTTGGTATGGATTCCTGATATCCAAGGGTTGTTCAGCTGGATTGTATACTACTGTTTTTGGCTGCAACTTTTTGGTAAAGTTTAAATAACAGAGTCTGTTACTTTAAAATTTGACTTTTTATCCTAATTAATTAATTAATTGACATTTGCTGTTTCTTTTATAAGCATTTGAATGTGAGTGTTCTAGGTCTGAAGAAGGAAAAGCACAGTCTTTTTCCGAAAGCGCTTACAACATTAAATTGTTTTTTCCACGTATTTCCTGCTCGCTTTGGTTTTTGGATTCTAATTCTGTATTTGTTCCTAGTTCATTCCCTTCTGAATGCCTCAGAACACAATAGCATTGTTTTTTTTCGTTTTTTCTTTCACAAATATTCCAGTACTGTTATTATCTGTACTTGATGATAGCTTTTTATATTAATATTGTATAATAATGTTTTTTTTTTCTTTTGCTTGGAGCTTTTCTCCCCGGGCCTCTACTGAAAATGGACATGTATCCAGTTAGACTAGCCCGGTCAACAAATGTAAATAAATAAATAAATAAATGTACTCTTGGATGTAGGTCTGGGCACTGGCATGCACATGCCCAAACTGTACTTTACATCTTGTAATGCCATTCCTTTGTTGATTTGAATGAATGCTTGAGGTCATTGTCATGTTGACAGGTAAAATCTCTCTTCATCTTCAGCTTTCTAGTAGATGGCTATAGGTTTTAGGACAAAAATGATTGCTATTTGGAAGTGTTCATCATTCCCTCCACCTTAACTAAAGGCCCAGTTCCAGCTTAAGAAAAGCAACCCAAAACATGATACTGCCACCATCATGCTTCTTTGGGGGGATGGTGTTCTTTTTGTAATGCAAATTGTTGTTTTGGGCCAGACATACCTTTTGGAATTGTGGGCCAGACATACCTTTTGGAATTTTGGGCCAAAGGTTCAACATTGGTCCCATCAGACCATGACAAATTTTCCAACATGCTTTTGGGAGACTTGATGTAATGCTTGCCAATGTTAGTCTGGCCCTGGATGTTTTTCTGTGTATGAAAAAGCTTCCATCATACTACCTTGGCCCATAGGCCAGTCATATAGAGAATACAGAAGATTGTTTACACATGTGGTACACACCCCGGACTTGCCAGACATTCCTGCAGCTCCTTCAGTGTTGCTGTAGGTCCCTGGTCAGCCTCCATGGCCAGTTGTCATCTTGTCATTTCATCCCTTTTCAATGGACATCCAGCTGTTATCAGCATCACTGTTATCCAATATGTTCTCCATTGTTTGATGACTGTCTTCACTGTATTCCATGGTATATCCAGTGTTGTGGACTGTTTTTCTATTCTTCTCCTGACTGATGACTTTCCACACTGAGATACCTTTGATGCTTTGTAAGCTCTCTGCAAAACATGGCTTTTGCTTTAGCAGTCAACTGGGTAAATGTCAAATAAATCCTAGTAGGACAGCTGAACATTATTTGCGAGTAATCATAGTCTCTTTAATTGATGGCTTGTGTGTACTCTAGAAGACGGAATGCTGTGATTACAGCAAGAGGTGCATCAACAAGGTATTACTCTACGTGTGTGCACATGTATGCAACCAACATATAGTACATATGTTATGTTTAAATTGTCTTCCCTACCAGACTTCTTTGCTTTCAAATAGAATTGTACAGGTTATGGGTCACATTCAAGGTGGGAAACATTTTGAAAAAATATTTGTAGTCTCATTTTCATACAGTACACAAACCTGGCACTTCAACAAAGGGTATGTACACTTTTGATATCCACTGTATATATGTGTTCATATAGCTGTTAGTGGTAGGCATGGACAGAGGCTCATGACACAGTTGGACACTTCTCTGATTACAACCTGATAACCATGCCTATTCTAGTACCCATAACAGTGTCAGGGCAATGCAACAAGCAATAACTGTATACATTTATGTCTGGTGTATGCACTGAAACTGATATTGCAGACATGTACAACATGCAAAACCTATTTACCTGACTGCTTGCAACCCATGTTATTTGTTTTGTGCCTTCAAGCTGAACATATGCATACATACATGTGCCTCTCAACCTGTTATAACAGTAGTTCTGCACAATGGCACACATACATGGGTGGCAAAGGCACATCATTATTGACACTGCATTAATATTGCTGCAACATACATAACTAAATTGATTGCACAGTAAGCTTTGACATCACAGTGATAAGTAAGGATCATGTCCAACAGTCAGAACTAGGCTATTATGTTACAATGTCATTGCTCACAGACTTGCCAATGGTTTGGCGGACATAACATGACTACATCTGTAATGTAACTACAGATATCAGGCACAAATGTGCTTATTGTCCTGCAGAACACTGTACAGTTGAATATTATTAATTTAATATATCACATGCAGTTCAACACACACTTCTGCAACAGCACGTCAATATGCACATGCTCTATATAGTTCTCTTAGATTTACATGACAAACATGTAACATACTGATATTCACAGGTAACATATGGATATGTACAATATCCCTGTAGCTGGCCTAGCAGTGCCAAAGTCAGTAGTTTTTGACAGACACTCCAGTGGTTGTCATATGTGAGCTGTCCTTTCCTGGGGTGAGTCAGGGTCCTAAGTTGTGTTCTATGTCACAGCAGAGACAGCCAGATGCTATGGGCATAGGTGCTGTTCAGCAGTACCTCACTACAGCAAGTCGTGTTGAGACATAATTCTTTCAAACTCCTATTTCCCATTATTAGAAATCACATACTACATTCAATTATATGCTTACTTGTTTCACATACCTTTCTTTTTTTACATTGCAGTGGGTTATATCACAAAGTTGCTCTAGTTCTTTTTGTTTGTTCACTGTCGACTACTGGTAGACAGCTAGTTGAACAGGTGGCAGGTTGCCTTTTGTAGGTAATGCTCTTGACCAGGTGATGGCCTGTGCACCATTTGGTGTTCCTCACTTGCTAATTGCATGCAGAGCAGCTGTGTAGCTCTTCCAATAGCCAATATCAAGGCAACACACTCCTATAATTAAGTGCTTCATGTGGGTGTTGTCCCTTTACCTTGCCTGTGAGGAAAACATCCTGGAGGTGTGTGAGCTACAGAATGTTACAGACAGCAGGTGAGAATAACTCTTACAACAGCACTTGTGGAGACAGGCCAACTAAATGGTGAAGATTTCAGACTCGGAGACTGAATGTGATTATTGCTGTTATATGGTTTGAATATTACTAGTTTTACAGGGTTTGTGTGTACATGCTAGGTCTGCATGGATTTCAGTCTGACAAAGTTATGTCTCTGCATAGCTCTCAACTGTAGGGCTATCCACATAATGACCAGAGGTTTGCCTGTTATGTTTGGTCTGTTCCCCAGACAGGTGTTGTCCTTGACAAATCAGTAGCATAGTCTGCTGATTTCTCTCAGTAAATGGCAACATCCATTTGTGTTTCTGACTTTATATCCCTCAGAAAAGATATGTTGCAACCAACCCTGTAACACCGGCAACTTTCTCAGTGTATAACAGCAATATTTCAAATATGGCCTTGTGTTTGGGCCTCTGTCCTCCACTTATATGCCAGGCTTTGTCCAAATGTCATGCAGTAAGAGGTTGATAGGTAATGGTCTATCATTATTTAGTGATGTCACTGCTGCTATCATCCCAGTGATGCTGTGGAATCTCACACATGTTGTGGGGTAGGGGCTATACGTATGAGTGCAAAGGCTGGACAACATGTGGACCCTGTACAGTCAAGAGGTTGGTGTGCAGAGTAGCAAGACATGTTTTAATATTAGGCTGTTAGAACATGTGAGAGATATTAGTAATTAGAAGGACAACAGGTCTATAGCTGTAAATTTTCATACATTTCACCATGGGGAGGGTAGTGGGTTACAAGGTACTTTTATGGAAAATGTCTGTTTCTCAGTTTAATAGAAAACTTATAACAGAACCATTGTTATGTAAAGAATCAATTTACATTGTAACATTTGATACTTTACCTGCTAGGGCAGTGGTTCCGAAATTTTGCAAGCTGGAGGACCCTTTTTATAAAGGAAAAAAATTTGACGGACCCCTACCGGCAGCAGTACACATATGTTACATTTGGATCAACCCCCAAACTCCCCAATCAGCCCCCCACCACCACCACGCAGCCATTTCAGTGTCCCATTACTTGGTTAATTCTCCCCAGTTGCCATAAACGCTGTTCAAAATTCTCAGTGTGCATACTGTTTTCTGTTTACTTGATTACAGATGTTTGGAGTTAATTTAAAACTTGTATTTCAAATTTTATAGCGCAAACACTGATGGACATTTGCTAAAGCTAAACAGATATTTGCTAAATCTAAACAAAGCAATATAGTCTCAATGAAAACAGACATTACAACGTCTCTGCCTTTGAAACTCACATTCACTGAAACAGCATTGAAACCCACATTCAAAGAAAATGCATCTGGCCAGTGGCAGATTAAGTTTACCTTTGGGCTGTTTTCAAAGCATAGGTCCCTTGCAGACATTTTTAGGAGTATGCAAAAGTTCTTTATTCACCTTCCTGATTGTATAATTAAATTTCAATACACAATAATTCAATTATATCCCTTGTATAATACAGCATCACTTGGTAGTACGTGCTTTAAATGTATAGTTCTGCACATTTTTCCAGTAAGCAGTGAAAAAACATATGAACCAATAATGACAAAACCGCCCAATTGAGAACATTTCAACCATAAAAGGTCACTCAAACTTCTGTCATTACAATTCTCCAATATCAGTCAATATGCACAATCTCTGCAGAAGTAAGTCATCTGAATAATTCCACCTTAAAGAGATCTGTAACTAATGAAAAGGTTTTTGCTAGCAAACAACTTTATTTCAGTGTTTCATCTACAAATTCAATGCCTGCTGCCCTTGAAGAATAAATTGCCTACTTAAAAAAATGGTAAGCTTGTAATATTGCATGGATGGAAAACTGGTTCATAGTTACTAGGCATCTCATCCAAAAGAGGACGTATTCAGGACTTCAGTACCCACCCTCTAAACATGCAAAACAGTATCAACAATCCATCAATATGCTGTGGTAGTAGAATCCATAGCTTTCTGCATTAAAATGCAAGCATGCTACCTGCTGTGCTACTAACACAGCTTTAAAAAGCTGCACCACAATAGTGATACTATTTGCTAACTAGCTAAACAAATCTGTTGCACTTTGTAAACAGACTTAGCATGAGCAGCAGTAAACTTCTCTTCCCTTTAAGCTCACAATTCCTTGAAAATGCACTTGAAACTAAATTTCTTGAAAAATGCACCTGCCATAATGGGGGGACAGAGAGCCAAAACTTAGGACACATTTTAATTTTTGGTCTTGTAAACTTAGAAAGTTAATAGAACAACAAGTTTTGCATTAGTACAAATTTTCTGAAGGCATTTTCTGAAGGCAAGTCTGATGCTCAAATGTCTGCCATTATTTTCTGACTTCGGTCATCAATGATTTGCCAGGTATTTGCCATAAAAATACAATTTTATTAGAAACAGACTGAAAATATGAGGCAAAAATATGGGCATTCTGCAAAAATCTGGACAGTTAAAGGGTATGCTGCCTACCTCTTACACACACCTCTTTCCCTCTTAAACAAACACACACAAAGTGCCAAAGCTAAGGATACATTTTAAATATTGCTCTTATAAACTTAGAAAGTTGATAGAACAAGTTTTGAATTAATATGAATTTTCTGAAATGTATGAAATCTAAAGTTCAAAAGTATGCCATTATTTTCTTCGGTTCTCAATAATTTGCCAGAGAAACACCATTTTATGCGAAACAGACCAAATAAGGCAAAAATCTGGCACACTCTGCAAATATCTGGTCAACTGATAGCTGCACTCAGGCACCACTTCTTATTAAAGCCTTGATAAAAAAAAATACCTTCAAGTTCTGTCAACAAGATCATCTGGATTGATCATCAGCTCTGCATTAATTTCTATTTTCTGGCAAAAGGGAGAGAGCAGTCCCATACCCATACAGCGACCAACAAAAATATAGGACTGTCTTACTTGGAGGGAACAGAACAGTTGTTTAAATTTCCCTCCAAGTTCTAACTGCTGGCAGGAAACACAGGGTGAGTGAGCAGCTGCTCAGCATCAGCCGCAAACATGGAAGTTGTTTCTTCTTCTCCTCTAAAAACTAAGGGCAAGCAGCTGCTTAGCCACTGCTCAGCTGCAAATAGGGAAGTTTCTTTCTTGTTTTTTTTTTTTTTTTTTTATAAATTGTGGCAGAGTGGCGCAACGTTTCTTTCTCCATTTACAGGGTCGGGTCATGGATGATGCCTGAAAGCCAGGTGGGTGCAAGTGTGCTCGCGGACCCTTTGAGTTTATCATATGGACCCCCAGGGGTCTGCGGACCCCAGTTTCGGAAACACTGCTCTAGGGTGTTAACTGAGGAGAGTAATTGGAGGCTGTTTAATTAAATACATAATTAAGTGTTGATTGCTTCTTGTATTTATTTTATTTTATTTCAGTTATTTGTTTTACATTTGTTGACCAGGATTGTCCGACTGAGCTGAAGAGACCTTTTTCACTGGAGGCCCGGGGAGAAAAGCTCCTACATATTATACCGTTTTCATTATAAATTAGCATTAAAACAGTAATGTTACAGGAATTATTACAAGGCATTAAGTAGCAATACAATGTTATACAGTGTCGATAATCAGGAGCACAGAAAAACTCCTTCAAGATGTATAAAAAGGAACTATGTCATTAAGATTAATACAGTTTTTGGGGTAAGTGGTTACAAAAACCCAGTTTTATCATAATGTAGTTGCATGAAGGCAAGACAATTACAATAAAATGTATGTCTGAGGTGATTTGCTTAATAGGTTTTAGAAGACAGTAGAAAGAGTAATCAAAGGAAGATTAGAGAGAGCTAGTGAGAGAGTGAGTTAAGGGCAGAAAGTAGATTCAGGTATGGGAAGTAGGGAATGTTTAAGGACGGAGAGTGCAGTGGCAGGACCAGTGACTTTTAAAGTCCTCTTTGGTGGCTGTCTTAAATTGTTTAGGATGTGTAAGGGTCCTGATTTCTAGTGGGAACCTATTCCAGGCAATAGTGGGGTGATAGCTGTATATGTTGCATCCAAATTTAGACTTGGGTTTGTAGATTTGTAGTAGGTCTTGGTTAGAGCTTCGGAGAGGTCTAGAGGGAGAATAATGGGAGATCAGAGGGGATAGTGCTGGGCAGTAGGAAGGCTGGTATAGGATAGAATGAATGATCTGGAGCAGAGAGAGAAGAAGCTGGTGGGGTAATTCAAGCCAGTTTAGGTGTTTTAGAGAGAGACAGTGATGGGATTTGTAGGTTTGTTGAGCAGCAAATCTTGCTACCTTGTTGTAAGTAGATTAGAGTTTGGTTAGGAGTGCTGAATTAAGATTTGTGAGAATTTGAGAACTGTACATTAAACTAGGTAGAAGGTGGGTAAGAGAGAGAGTAATCTTGGCTTTAAGGCAAGTTTGTTTTGTAATGCTGTAATACTTGAAGGCAAAACACATTAAAACATTTGTGTGGATTACTGGCTGGTTGTTTTTCATTTTACTATCTTCAGTCACTTCAGTTACATTGCTGAAAGTTCAGTGCATGTCTGGCCATTGTATATGGCCTATCCTGATTTTGTACCAACATACTGTGTACTTATTAGTTGTACTGTGTAGGGGGGCAGCAGATGTCAGTGGCACGGGTGCCTTTGTATCATTAACAATGTGCTTTTATGTCCATAGACTTGTCCTCCCACTTCATCTGGCTTGGCCCAGACTTGTACTGAGGTGTTCTGGGGTCTGACACTGCTACAAGTTATTTACAAATAATGTCTCTCTCTCTCTATGTATGTATGTATGTATGTATATAGATATATATATATATATATATATATATATATATATATATATATATATATATATATGTGTGTGTGTATGTATCCTCTGGATCATTACTGATTCCACAGTGTTCATTCACTATGGTAAACTGACTGTACTGCATGATGTGCTTGAAGAAACATCATAAATTCCTGCAGCTCTGATGGCTTCATGGTTAAGTGCTGTGACTATTGTGTGCAGGTTCTTCAATTCAAGACTTGCACTTGTTTTGGGAAAGTGTATATGATTTCTTATACATAACATGCCTATATGTGCTGTCATTACAGTAGCAAGGGGTGAGACTATACTGTATGGGACAATTGCATATACATGGATGGTTTCACATGTTATATGCACATATACTTCAACTGAACACCAGCTACACTACCGTGGTGACAAAAATAATTTACCACACATTTTACTATTGAAATAGTATTTTTAGCACTCCTTTTCCATGTAAAATGTGATTGCCTGTTTTAGTATTCGAGTCTTGGTGGATGTCTCCAGTTTGCACTCAAAGACGGCTGTAGGGTACCTCACCTGTGATCTTATTTGCTTGTATCTGTGTATCTCTGGCCATTGTTAACAGACTGTCAGGATTGTGTAGAAGTATAGTTTGTATATGTTCTTTGGGTTTTGTAAACTGGGAGGCACATTGGCATAGACCATTTCTGTCTGACTGTGCAGGCTGCTCGGGAACTCTGGGGAATGCCATCGGTAGATGCTAATATCCCTGTAGTGCATGTTATCTTGGCAAATGCATGTGCAGAGCACCAGAGCTGGAGTTGGGTAGTGTTATGTTAGTCTGCTTGTAGTGTGGTCAGTGCTTGGAAGCTCAGTGCAGTTTCTCTACTGTTCAGTTATGTCCATATATTTGTAGGATGTACAGTTGTGTGGCCAATATCTTTGGTTTGGTCCCCATCACTGTTGTGCATTCCTGACACATCAGTGGGATGATGTGAGGATTGGGGTCACTACATAATAAGAAGTACTTGAGTCTCAGATTTGTGATATTTCCATCAATATATGATAGCAGTAGCAGTGTTAGTACAACTTTTTCAGCTTATCTACTCACGTAATTTGGATATGTCTCTATTGTCATTCCTTTGTCCACCACCTTGTCTGGCCTGTTCCAGATTCATTGCACTAAAGGGTTCTGAGCATACGTCTCCACTGCCAGGCTGCTTAAAGAATGTCCAGGTGTTTGGCACATACTTTGGTTTTGTTCCACAGTTTATTTTTATTTGTCTGGGAAATCACTGTCATGATCCAGTGATTTGTGTCAGTGAATAATGACGTACATGTCAGTTCCCATCCTTATATCCTTCTGAAGGTTCTGCTGATACACACTCTATTGCTGTATAACCGTTGAGTTATGACAGCAATATTTTGATTATGTCCCTCTACGTGGCCCATTTCCCACCCTTTGTACAGCCTTTGTACATTAGTCCTGCACTAAGAGGTTGATAGGTCAAGTTCCGAGGTTTGGCTGCATTGCATGTCATATAACTACACACACAAACACGCACACACATATTGATATATATATATATATATATATATATATATATATATATATATATATATATAATATGTATAGTATATATCTACATTTCCATATATATATTTCACCACACACACACACACACACACACACATATATATATATTTCCTTTAGATATATCTATACTGATATATATATATATATATATATATATATATATATATATATATATATATATATATATATACACACACACACACACACATATATATATATATATATATATATATATATATATATGTCTTACTGAAACAGCCATACACAAACTAAGAAGAAAAAAAGCAAGTAACCAACCACAAACTGTATATTGAATTGAGCGCTTTCGTCAGATGTTCGCCCCAAGACTTCTTCAGAATAAAAACAGCTGTAACCAACTTCCATTTAAATAAGCAACCAGTCAAGTCACATGTGTGAACAGTGCTAGAGTATTGGTTAAAAAACAAGAGGCAAAACGTCATAAATTGAATAACAAATACATATAAAGTCTACTCTGAAAACTTTAAAAATCAAAATTGATCAACCCTAATCAAACAATGTTAAAAATCTGTCAACATATGTAGACTAAAAATTGAAAAATATTGTCAACATTATACTATATGTGAAATTCAGACTTTAATTTTAAATAAATTGAAATCAACACTGTTTCATTTAAACCAGATTTGCCTGTTGCATTGCTTCTGAGCTACCAGAGTAGTTCTTTGTATTCAAGAAATAACTCCATTGGCCCATCCCTACTATTTTCAGTGCAAACCTGTTCTAAAACAGCAAATTTAAAATTATGATTTGGGTGATCCGCTGTGTGCTTGGCTAATGCATTGTTGCCATTGCCCTTCCTAATATCATAAATGTTTTGGTAAATATGTTTATTTAATGTATCAATCGTCTTACCAATGTAAAAACATTGACAGTCCTGGCAGATAGCAATATATACAAGGTGCTGACTTTGACAGTTGAACTTTTTATGCAAGTACACTTTACCATATAAACTAATAAAAATGACATTGGTCTCCAAAAATAAAGGGGCATTACATACAATGTCCACATTTACACATATAACCCTCCTTTTTGACAGTGCAATTATGTTCCAAAAGACTCTTTAAACATGTGTCCCTCCTGTATATGATACAAGGTTTGTCATGAAATTTTGATTTACAAGTGTCATCAGTAGTGGGAATTGTCCAATTGTTAAACAAGATGTCTTTTAATGCTGCAAAAAAAGGGTGTTAAAAGTAAGAATCATGGCATCAGTATAGGTAACCCTCTCCCTAGTGTTTAAAGCCGAGGTCCTAATGATGTTGGTCGGACCAGAATCCAAGGCAAAACCCAAAAGTGGAAAAAAGTGACCATTGTTTCTTTTTTCCTTTACTTCATTTAAAATACAGTCAACATAGGTACCGGTGTACCCCCTTCTAGTAAGCATACCCTTAAGCTTGTCAATCTCCTGTAAAAATAGTGTCCAGTCACTAACCATCCTTGCTAGCTATACCCCCTGTCCTTTAACTAAAGGTTTTTTCTGATGGACGTAGTAAAAGCTATCAAAATGAAGCAACGTGTTGGGGTATGTGGGTTTTCTGTACAATGTAGAAACAAATCTATGATTCTGTAAATCCTTACTTATAGTAATGTCCAAAAAGTTGGTAAATTCCCTATTTTGTACTTTAGTGAATCTAAGAAAATCAGTACTTGAGTTTAAGAAACAAAAAACTGCTCAAGCTGTTCTTCATTTCCATCCCAAAAAATGACAGATCATCAAGGTATCTCCCGTAAAATCTGCAGTGCCTAAAAAGTGCATTCTCAAATACTGTGCTCAGTTCCCATTGGGTCAATAAAGTGTTGGCAAATAGGGGGGTACAGGCCGCCCCCATTGCCACTCCTGTTTTCTGTTTAAATAACTGGTTTTCAAAGGTAATGAAGTTATGTAACACTAACTCCATAAGAGTCCTGAACATCAAAATCCTAGGGTGCCCTAAAGAAGTAAAAGAACACAAATATTCGTAAAACAGTCCCATGCCTGCCTGATGAGGTATAACTGTAAAAAGATCTTTGATATCCATACTGATGAATATCAAGTTATCACTATACAGATTACCTTGTATTTTTTTAAGGCAGTCCCAAGAGTCTGGTTGTGTTGGTCCAAAATGTGTTTTAAATTGTGATGAATGAATTTGGCCAAGTTAAATGTTTTTGAAGCCTTCACATCCACAATCGGTCTAAAAGGGGGATTTTCAATACTTTTATGTATCTTGGGAATGCCGAAAATTGTGGGAATTCGTGGATATTTTTGTGTAAGAAAGTTGTGCTCACTCAGTGAAATTTGTTCATTTAAAAGCAGATCATTTAAACAAATGTTTATGTTTCTGTAGCAGATGTTGAGTTCATTTGTTGAAATCTCATCAAAAGAATTAGTGAACAAATGTTGTAGCATTGTTTCAGCATACCTAGCCTGATTCATAATGACCAGTCCCCCACCCTTATCCAGTTTCATAACTCTGCTAGAAGTACTCACTCTGATGGTTTTTAACAAATCAGTTTCAGTATCTGTCAAATTGTGCATAACTACATTGTTTTTACCATGATGTAGTTTACGGATTTGTTCCATACAAAGATTTTCATATACATGCAGAGTTGGATGTAAGGGGGGTTGAAAGTGCTGTTTTTTCTACATTCTCCTATATTCCTATAGGAAGGATGTCCGTCGTTGTTGAAATACATTTTGAAATTAAGTTTCCTTATGAACAAGTTAAGTTCCAATAAGGAAATATCTGCCCTGGGTGTACTAGTAGGGACAAAGTTAAGTCCCTTTTGAAAAAGGTTAACCCATGGTGCATCAACTTCCAATTCACTATAGTTGTAAATCTTAAAATCACCAGTCTCATTGGTAATGATCTCACATGTTGTAATTATGTCGTCCCCTACGAATTACTCGGCATTCCACTCCCCTCCCCCTGTATGTTCTCCCTCCATTGTAGTTGTTCTGAAAGTTGCCATTCCCGGCTCTCTCTTGATAATCCTGTTGTTGCCAGTTCTGGAGATGCTCTGATCTCCTCAAAGGTGCCTCTAAAGGGATAACTTGCTCATTCATATCACTCAAATTGTCATCAATCATGTTAGGGTCCCCTAAAGGGTGGGTAGTCCCCTCCATTACTTCAAAACATATGCTGTTGTTCTTAGATAAGGAATAAGCCCTTTCCTGCTCATATTCTAACCTGTCCCTTTCCAATTTTTTACCTTTTTTATTTTTAAGTACAACCATAGCTTTGTCAGTGTTCACTAACACAGCATTGTATTCATTAACTTTAGTCTGGAACAACAAATCGTTGTGTAAACCTTCATTAATGGCATATATTTTAATTTTTAAATCATTAATTTTCTTGTTATTGTCTCTAATAAGAACATCAAGTAACTCGCAACCATGTTTGTTAAACAAAGTAAGCAGTTCCTTATACAATTCTGAACTAGCAACAGTACCTGTGGGAAATTTCCAAGTTCTAAGTCCCTTTGGCATCCGGAAACCGGCAACAACAGCATTATCAAGAGAGAGCCGGGAACGGCAAGTTTCAGAACAACTACAATGGAGGGAGAACATACAGGGGGAGGTGAAGAGGAATGCCAAACAATTGGTAGGGGAGACATAATTACAACATGTGAGATCATTACCAATGAGACTGGTGATTTTAAGATTTACAACTATAGTGAATTGGAAGCTGATGCATCATGGGCTAACTTTTTTCAAAAGGGACTTAACTTTGTCCCTACTAGTACACCCAGGGTAGATAGTTCCTTATTGGAACTTAAGTTGTTCATAAGGAAACTTAATTTCAAAATGTATTTCAACAATGATGAACATCCTTCCTATAGGAATATAAGAGAATGTAGAAAAAACAGTACTTTCAACCCCCCCTTACATCCAACTCTGCATGTATATGAAAATCTTTGTATGGAACAAATCCGTAAACTACACCATGGTAAAAACAATGTAGTTATGCACAATTTGACAGATACTAAAATTGATTTGTTAAAAACCATCATAGCGAGTGCTTCTATCAGAGTTATGAAACCGAATAAGGGTGGGGGACTGGTCATTATGAATCAGGCTAGGTATGCTGAAACAATGCTAACACATTTGTTCACTGATTCTTATGCTGAGATTTCAACAAATGAACTCAACATCTGCTACAGAAACATAGACATTTGTTTAAATGATCTGCTTTTAAATGAACAAATTTCACTGAGTGAGCACAACTTCCTTACACAAAAACATCCACAAATTCCCACAATTTCCGGCATTCCCAAGATACATAAAAGTATTGAAAATCCCCCTTTTAGAGCGGTTGTGGATGTGAAGGCTTCAAAAACATTTAACTTGGCCAAATTCATTCACCACAATTTAAAACACATTTTGGACCAACACAACCACGTGTTAAAAGACTCTTCTGACTGCCTTTAAAAAAATACAAGGTAATCTGTGTAGTGATAACTTGATATTCATCAGTATGGATATCAAAGATCTTTTTACAGTTATACCTCATCAGGCAGGCATGGGACTGTTTTACGAATATTTGTGTTCTTTTACTTCTTTAGGGCACTCTAGGATTTTGATGTTCAGGACTCTTATGGAGTTAGTGTTACATAACAACTTCATTACCTTTGAAAACCAGTTATTTAAACAAAAAACAGGAGTGGCAATAGGGGCGGCCTGTGCTCCCCTATTTGCCAACACTGTATTGACCCAATGGGAACTGAGCACAGTATTTGAGAATACACTTTTTAGGCACTGCAGATTTTACGAGAGATACCTTGATGATCTGTCATTTTTTGGGATGGAAATGAAGAACAGCTTGAGCATTTTTTTTGTTCCTTAAACTCAAGTACTGATTTTCTTAGATTCACTAAAGTACAAAATAGAGAATTTACCAACTTTTTGGACATTACTATAAGTAAGGATTTACAGAATCATAGATTTATTTCTACATTGTACAGAAAACCCACATACTCCAACACCTTGGTTTATTTTGATGGCTTTCACCCCTTCCATCAGAAAAAATCTTTAGTTAAAGGACAGGGGGTACGGTTAGCAAGGATGGTTAGTGATTGGACACTATTTTTACAGAGATTGACAAGCTTAAGGGTATGCTTACTAGAAGGGGGTATACCGGTACCTTTGTTGATTCTATTTTAAATGAAGTAAAGAAAAAAAGAAACAATGGTCACTTTTTTCCACTTTTGGGTTTTGCCTTGGATTCTGGTCTGACCAACATCATTAGGACCTTGGCTTTAAACACTAGGGAGGGGGTTACCTATACCAATGCCATGATTCTTACTTTTAACACCCTTTTTTACAGCATTAGAGACATCTTCTTTAACAATTGGACAATTCTCACTACTGATGACACTTGTAAATCAAAATTTCAGAACAAACCTTGTATCATATGCAGGAGGGACACATGTTTAAAGAGTCTTTTGGAACTTAACTGCACTGCCAAAAAGGAGGGTTATATGCGTAAATGTGGACATTGTACGCAATGCCCCTTTATTTTGGAGACCAATGTCATTTTTATTAGTGGATACGGTAAAGTGTACTTGCATAAAAAGTTCAACTGTCAAAGTAAGCACCTTGTATATATTGCTATTTGCCAGGACTGTCAATGTTTTTACGTTGGTAAGACTATCAATACATTAAATAAACGTTTTTACCAACATGTTTATGATATTAGGAAGGGCGATGGCAACAATGCATTAGCCAAGCACATAGCGGATCACCCAAATCATAATTTTAAGTTTGCTGTTTTAGAAAAGGTCTGCACTGAAAATAGTAGGGGCGGGCCAATGGAGTTATTTCTTGAATACATAGAACTACTCTGGCAGCTCAGAAGCAATGCTCCAAGCAAACCTGGTTTAAATGAAACAGTGTTGATTTCAAGTTATTTAAAATTAAAGTCTGAATTTCACATATAGTATAATGTTGGCAATATTTTTCAATTTTTAGTCAACATATGTTGACAAACTTTTAACATTGTTTGATTAGGGTTGATCAATTTTGATTTTTAAAGCTTTCAAAATAGGCTTTATATGTATTTGTTATTTAAATTATGACATTTTGCCTCTTGTTTTTTAACCAATGCTCTAGCACTGTTCACACATGTGACTTGACTGGTTGCTTATTTAAACGGAAGTTGGTTACAGCTGTTTTTATTCTGAAGAAGTCTTGGGGCGAACGCCTGACGTAAGCGCTCAATTCAATAAACAGTTTGTGGTTAGCAGACCGATATATATATATATATATATATATATATATATATATATATATATATATATATATATGTGTGTGTCTGTGTGTTCCTTTTTTGATATCTATGTATATGTTTATATAGCTATATATATATATATATATATATATATATATATATGTATATATTCTGTACACATTTGTTTTATATGTTTAGCTCCATATATCTGATGTATATGCTTATTAATATTTATCTGTCACCATACACATCTATATGTGTATATTTATATATACTATACATGACTGATTCCACAGTGTTTGTTCCCTACTATTCTATACCTGTACTGAATGATATATTTGAAAAAACAGTTTTCATTGTTATTTCAGATGGTGTAGTAGTAAATTGCTCTGTGTATGATGTATAGGTTCCTGGGTCCAAGATTTGGTAGGGCTGATTGTTTTGTTGTTGGGCAGAACAGTGGCTGATGAAGACAGGGTGAGTAAGGCAGTTTCGAGCAGTTGTAAGTGGGTTTGCTTGGGTTTGGGCAATGGTAAGCGATGCTAACACATGGTTAAATTGGAAACTGTTTAATCTGTTTAAGCATTGGTTAGCATCATGCAAACTCGCTTACTGCTGCTTACTGCAGCTTACTCCTGCTTACCCCTGTGCTAATTTTTTTAAAAGAAAAGAAAAAAGGGATGATAGGAAAGTGGTGAAAAAGGGGGCAAGCAGAGGGAAAAACAATGTGACAAAGAGCTAGGGATGTGCAGGACGGGTGTAGGGAAAGTCCATAGCTGCCCATTTCTGATACAGCAACAGCTGTGCATTTGTACAGAATTTGGAGGTGAATTTGGACACTCAAACCCTTGAGAGAGAGGTGAGGACAACAGCAATGTGTTTTTAAGCCAACTCGACCAGATTACATGTGTCCAGTGAACATGTGTGTGAAATGGACAGCTATGAATGGGGCGACAGTTTTTTTGTGGGAACAGATTGCCCTTTTTTTTTGTTTTATATGCTGAGAGTGGGATGTTGGGGAAAGATAGCAGGTATATTTTGGGAAGTAGGTAGGGTAGGAAGACAGACAAGATAGACAAGACAACAGACAGGGGTGGTATATGACACGTGGGGGGTAAGCACCTTGGACGGGAAGGCTTTTTGGGAATCAGATGCTGATGAGCCCCCAAATGGATACAGTGGGACTGAGGTCCCCTCCCATGGGCAGTCACCACTGCACCTTCACGGCCCCAAAGGTGGTTCTGCTGGGGGCTGAGCAGGAGGGGTATGCATTCCCTCAAGATGCACCCCACTGCCCTCAAGCTGGTGTAGCAAATCTCCAAACCTCTTTCCAAGCTCGCTACACACCAGTCCCAGTCTTCTGTCCATGCCTGCTCCTGGGGGGGGGGACAGACCCCATCCCCCTATCCTTGAGGTGATTCCACCTGAAGGTGTAGCAGGACCAGAAGACGAGGAAGTCCCAGGTCGGGTCCCAGTCATGCTGGAGCCCGGTGCCACATCCATTTGAGGCAAAACTGGTTGGCCCACTGGGATTAGCCTTCCCAGACATGGTATGGTGTTGCAGTTTTATAACATATGTTGGTTAGTCATGATAAACTCATTCCAGGATTAGTTATAACAACATGCATAGGTATTCCCATTAACCCAAAACCACAGATTTGGAACAGTTGCATAGCAAACAGAACACATGCGTATATGGAACCACAGTGGGCATTATAACAGCATGCAGGTTTCATTGATAGCAACAGGCCACCAATGATAGTATTTGAACAGGGAACATTAATAGTCAAATGTTTAAATATTTGTAGAACAATAGGACACATGCCCCAGTAGTAGGTTTGGTGAAAAACATACCCATTGATTTATATCTTAAGATTATTGGTGCAGATAGGGTGGGGGAGTGAAAGAGATTTCAATTAACAACTGTAATAGGCTTTAATTCATAGGTTCATAGGTTGGTACTAGGCTATTGGCCTTAGGACCTATACAAGCCATAACAATTCCCTGGCTATTTCTACCCACACTATTTACTTCCCCTGACCCCTGTCTAGCAAGGCAACTGATGTGATCACCAGGGTGAATTTCCTTTCTCCCATCCAATCGTCAAGGTTCCTTTTGAAGAGGGCTAAAGAGGCACTCTGCTTGGCATGTATGGGCAGTCTATTCCAGAGCCTGGGGAGTCTCTCGGTCAGGAATCTATCCCTCCAGCATGTTTTGTTTATTGTGATGACAAGGTTTAGATCCCTGGAGCATGTGGCTCTGAGGGATTGGGATTTCTTTACATGTAGCATGTCCAACAGCTCTGGGTTTGACATGGCCTTGTATGTTAAGCAGAGATCACCTTTGCATAGACTATATGTGATAGAGTATAGCTGGAGTTTTTTAAGGCGGTCAGTGTAGGGCATCAGCTTTAGGCCTGTGATTCTTTTAGTGAGATATTTCTGTGGCCTTTCCAGTTGTTGCAGATGTCTTGAGAGGTACATACCAAATGAGGCATTGTATTCTATAATGGGTCTAATGAGGGATGAGTACAGTGGGACAATGACCTCCTTTTTACTGGATAAAAAGCCCTTAGTGATGAGGTGTGCCACATAGAAGGATTTCCTGACTGTTGTGGTGATGTGGTTATCGAATGTGAAACCACTGTCCACCTGTGTCCCTAAGTCTCTTATCACACTTTCAGTGTTTAGTGTACTGCCACCTATGTGGTAATTCACGGGTACATGTTTTTTTCCCCAAAGAGGATAACTATACATTTCTTGGCATTGAGCTTGAGCCCATGGCTCTGGCACCAAGCATCTGGTTCTGTAAGGCCCTTTTGTAGAATATCCACATCATTTGGGGATTAAATAATGGCTCCCAGTTTACAGTCATCTACGAACTTTGTTAGCCAGAGTCCCTTAGTGTCGGCCTGTATTACAGAGAAGTAAATTCCAAACAAGAGCAGTCCCAGGACTGATCCCTGAGGTACTCCACTTGTCACTTGTCTGGAGCTGGATTTGGAGTCGGCTACTTTTACAGTGTGGGTTCTGTCAGTAAGCCAGTTGGCAACCCATCGAGTGATGTAGGGATTAATGCCCAGCTTAGTATGTCTATCTATAATTCCAGAGTGGGGGATGGTGTCAAAGGCATTGGTGAGGTCCAGATAGGCTGTGTGGACCGCCTTACCCTTGTCCATGGCTCTGGTGACTGATTCGAAGAAGTCAATCAGGTTCAGGAGACAAGATCGGCCCTTCACGAACCCAAACTGGGTGGGGTCCAGTGTTTGAAGGTGGCCAATGTCTTTGTTTATAAGTTCCATGATAATACATTCCATGGCCTTGCAGATCAGGCTTGCCAGACTGATGAGGCAGTAGTTCCCGGGATCCAAGGTGGATCCTTCCTTGTGGAGTGGGATAACTGTAGCTGTGCACCACTCAGTGGGCACGAAGCCTGAGGTGAGGCTATGATTAAACATGACACTTAGGTGAGGTGCCAGTTCATTTTTTAGTTCATGTAGTACACAGCCCGGGATGTCATCTGGTCCCATGGATGCTGTATTCTTAGCTTTGGAGAGTGTGTTTTTTTTACCTTTGTGGACATTATTGCCAGAATTTGACAATCTTCCGGTATTGAGATGGGCCATTTAGGGGGTGAGAGGGGGGACAAGTTGGCACTGAATTGATCTGCCAGGATATTGGCAATATCCTTGGGATCAGTATATTTAATGCCATTCTGTTGTAGCTCAGAGCAGATCTGCGCATTGCCATTTAGATTCTTGACATATTTGTAGAATGCCTTGCGGTTGTCTTTGGAATCTTTTGCAATTTTATTTTCATAACTAGCATCTTGGTTCTATTTGGGATGGCATGATTCATGCATGAGTGGATGTGCTCGTACAGGGCCTTAGTGTAGGATTCAGCAGTCAAACTTTTGTTTCTCGTCTGCATGGGTGTCATGACGTTTGTCACTTCTGAATTGAGTAGCATGAAGTTGGCTTTCCAATAGTTTTTTATGGAGGTTTCCTTACTGGGGGTGAGGGTGGGGTGTGGATGTTAAGAGTGATTAGCTTATGGTCAGAACTGACTAACAAGGGGGTGACCATAGGTGTGGAGCATTGATTTCCTGTGTTGGTAATGACCAGGTCTAGGATATTGGAGCCCCTGGTGGGACTATGGATTAGTTGATCCAGGGTGTTTGAATTTATGAATTCCAAGAACCGTTGGGCTAAGGTGTTGGTACATGAGTAGTTTTCACAGTTAATGGCAGGGTAGTTGAAATCAACCAGTATTAGAGTGTTTGGTTTTATCTTAATATTTCCCAGTATGTTTAGAAAGGTGTAGTGAGAATCTTGGGCCATGGTGGGGGATCTGTAGCAAGCTACAATTTGGATTGCAGTCTTATCTAGTGTTAGTTGCAACTGGAGAATTTCAGATGCATTGTGTTGGGCAACTAGCCTGGTGGTGTGAATATCCTTGGTGAATATGGACACTCCTCCACCTTTAGTGTTTCAGTACTGGTTTGGTGGCCGAAAAGTGTGGTAAGAGTTGTAGCCTGGCATTGCAGGAGTGCTCTCTGGAGCCTTGAACCAGGTCTCAGTTACTGAACAGATATCGATGTTCTCCATTTTTAGGAATGCCTCGAGAGAGTGCATTTTGAAGTTTAGACTTCTAGCATTGAGTAGCATTACCTTCAAAATTTGCATGTTTGTACCTGTTATGGTGGTGGCTTTGTCCTTTGAACTTTGCCTAAAAAAAGGCACTATAGTGGTGGCAAGAGCCTTAGCCAGTAACCTGAATCCCAGGGGTGACAGGTGTAGACCATCTCTGGCAAAGCACCGCGGTCTGTTGATCATGTCATCCCAGGCAGACAGCTACTGGATCCCCTTTGAATGACACCAGAAGCTTAGCCAATTGTTGAAGTCAGTCATTCTGTCCTTATATTGTGGTATCATTCTGGGTGAAGGCAGGATGCTACTCAGGGCTTGGGTCATACCTGCCTGGGCCACATGATCTGACAGCTCTTCCATGTCTCTTTTCATGTAGTCCAGGGAGGTACATCTCAAGTCATTCACTCCAACATGGACAATGACAGAGTCATATTTGTACTTGTTGTGGAGTGACTTGAGCGCATGCATTATGTGGTGGATCCTGGCACCTCACAGGCAGCTGACTGTAATTTTCTCCTTGTTCAGCCTGGTGAGTGGACATCAGTGTGCCTGACTATAGAATCACCTATGACTAAAGTGTTAGGTACGTTGTCTTGCCTTAGGGGCTGTTGCTGGGTGGCACACTGGTGTTGTGAGTTATGTGACTCTTTGGTTGTGATTGGTGTTTGTTTGCGGTTCAGCTTCGGAGGTCTTTGTTGCTTGGGCAGGTTATAGTTAAGGGCCTCAGTATATGTGGATTTAATGTTGGTATGTGTGGGTGTTGGTGGTGTGGGTTTAGAAGGGCTATGTGTTGCTTGAGGTGTAGTGTGGGTGTTAACCTTCTCCTCTTGACTGTCTAGCACAATCTTGGGTGGAGAGAGTTTTGCTTCCAGTTTGGCTATGTAAGTGCATCTCTCACAGGTTGTAGTTTTGGGTGGTAGGAGGAGAGGGTTGTCTGTGTACATGAAGCAATTACTGCATTGCCCCAGTATGCCCAGATTCACCGGGCAGACAGGAGAAATCACCGGAAGCTGACCCTTGGACATGCCTTGGAATTGCTCACAACTTTAATGATCATTGCTCTAATTATTACTCTCCAGGTATTACCTCACTTTACATCAACCTATGGCCTTGGGTTGGGTAGTGGTATGCTTGTACACAGTGTATAAGTACAATCTTCTTGAAGCTATGCTATACCTTTTCTTACCTGGTAGACCTGTGGAGGAAGTTTCCGTTAACACTACCTGACTGTTTCTCCCATATTCACATAGTCAGGGCTACATATGTGCACTCATAGTGTGTGTGTGCGTGTGTGTGTGTGTGTGTGTGTGTGTGTGTGTGTGTGTGTGTGTGTTTGTGTGCTACTTACATACTCTGCCTTGATTTCTACCAGTCACCCTGGGTGTGGGTGGCAGTGACCTCTAGCTATGACAACATGACACTTGAGGGACATTTCTTGGAGGAGACTACTTGGTGAATGTACTTATCTTGCTGTCGTTTTCAGCCTTGGGGTTGGACAGTGGGTGTTGTACACACTGTATAATTACAGCCTTCTTACAGCTAATTTATACCTTTTCTTACCTGGCACATGTGGAGGAAATTTCTGTTAACACTACCTGACTGTTTCTACACATATTCACATATTCCTAGGGTGAAATTATGCATACAGCTTACTTCCACTCCCGGGATTCAAACCGTGCCTGTTTGTGCAAAAAAGAGAACAAAGTGTTGCATTTCATCAGAATGTGCTAGTGAGAAACTGCTGTCTTTCATTTGACTGTTTTCTGCCTAATACTCTCTTGGTTGTATAATCTGATCTTGTAATTCAGGCAGTCATGCATGGCAGATAGTTCTTATACTGTGTATTCATACTTTGACATAGCACAGTCTGGAAAACACTGGTTAACACAACATTCCTATTCAGGTATCAGATCTTGGTGCATGGAACATTTCATATAGTTAATCTCCTGTTTTACAACTCCACAAACCTTGTCAGATGATACTTGATTATTAAATGCTTTCAGAGTTATAGATGACGTGCAGAAACTGTACACATTTCGATTCATACCACCACATACCAAAGTAAACAGGACCAGTCCGGGATTTTGACTTTTATTGACTGGTGCTAACACTTTTATTGATATATACACTGTATGTCACCATTACATGCTAATGTCTCATTTATTCAGTACAAACCATACCCATTTTTAAATACTGACAGGTGACATTCACCTCTTTTTTATTTATTTGCCCTGAATAATACAAGCTAAATTTGTACTCACCAGCCTTACAATGCAGCCTTAGCAGCCTGCTGGCATTGGCATTCATGTTCTTGGCCCTCTCATCTGCAGCTGTACAGGAGATAGAGAAACATTTATGTATACCTATCCATCACATACACAGGCTGGAGTTTGGAAAACACTTATCAATACTGATACTTACACACAGCTGGGACATTCCTTGCCCTGGCATCTTGGACCCACTCATCCAAGAGCTTTCTCTTCCTATTCTTCAAGTCAGCAAAGTGATGCTGGACTTGCTCATCAGTCCGAGGGTTGACAGTGGCACTGGTGAGATCACATACGAGATGGTCCCTGGCCTCTGCTTTGTATTGGGAGCCCTGATATTGGTCCTGCAGCAGTCTCCCATCATGTTGTTTTACTAGGAGCCCAACAATGACCCTGGACTCCTGATTGTCCCAGAGCTGCACAGAAAGTGCACACCTTCACCAGCACTGGCCAAAGTGCCTGCCGTGATGAGCTACAACTGGTTATGGGCTGTATTCCCACCTGCAAGGTTTAAATAGGGCTGATTTCCCACACTTGCTGTTATTGAACGGTTTTGAATATATTGGGCTAAGTGTTGGGCAAACCCACTTAGCTAAGATAAGCATTGCTTAAAGGGGTAGATGCTATGCACTGCTTACCAGTGCGCAAAACCGCTTAGCTAATTATTGCTAACCACACAAGTTTAAGCAATGCTTACTCAGGCTAAGCATAGCTGAGCACAACTTAGCACTGTTCAACTTTCATTTTATGGACTATCAAGATTTGGGGGTTGATTTCTTCTTAATGACATCTTATGATATGAATGTTTCCCTTCCATAACATCCCCCTATGTGCTTTCATTACATTATATAATTTTGTGGCTATACTGTATTGGACACTAATTTTTATATAGAGGTTCACATCTGTACTACACTGACATCTCACATTTGGACCTGCTACACTACCCCGGTTAACAAATATATATTATTCACTACTGATTTATAAAAAGGATACTTTTACTGCTGTTTTCACATATAAAAATGCATGGACTGCATTGGTGCTTGAACCATGAATGACTGCACACTAGGTGAATGTTCTAATCACTACGCTATTTCACTTTGAGTGTTTAGCTGTATGTTTCCATTTAGCTCCTTCGGATGTTTGAACTCTGCTATATACAGCTGTGCAATGTGCACACCCACTTAGCTATGCTTAAACTTTATTGGGAATGAAAAAAAAAATAAAATAAACATTTTTTTTTTATTTACTGTAGGGGTATGCACATTGCTTTCTGCATGTTAGGGCAGGACATCTGGATGACTGCATCATACATGGCAGAATTGGTTTAAATGTTCCTCTCAAGAAAATGCTTACTTATTTGGTATGCCAGCATGTACACTGGCATACCATTCTGTTAGAAGACAGAAGACACATTCTTTCAAATGCGTCTTGGTTGAACTCAAAAGCCTGAAATGGCAAAATATTGAAGCGGCTTTTAAGCGACTTCTTTCCCTGGGAAAGAATTTGCTTGGCCGCTTCATTACTTTGCTGTTTTTGGCACTGTAGTGCGGTGTCAGAGTTGGTATATTTAAGTAGGGGTGATGTGGGGGGCACAGCCCCCACATCAGGGGATGTGAGGGACTAAGCCCCCAATGTAATATAATGTTTAAACTGTTTAATATATATATTTTTTGTTGGCATACATATTTTTTTCCCTAGGAAAAAAATCGCTGTTCTGACAGTTTGAAATTGTAAGCTTTAGCTTACATAGGGTCGATTAATCACTGTTCACTTTTTTAAGCATTTGGTGATCTAATATAGACCCTTCTGGACATTATGTGTGCTGGACGATTGTGGAGGGCTGTGCTTTTGTGTGCTTTGTCCATGGACACTGTTACTTGCTTTGGAATTGCCATACTCATTGCTCACAGAGTACACATGCACAGATTGCATCTGTGTGGAGAATACAGCAGCACATCCTCATTAATGTGTAAGGCACATTGCTGTTTTACATGGTCATGATCCGCTCTATTCCTGTACGGAGTTTCATGAATCCTGGAGTATATTTTTCACTTTTTTCCTTAATTAATAAACCATGTTTATGCACTGCTTGGTAGGGAGCAACTGTCCTTTAAATTGGAAAACAAAATGAAAAAGTACTTATTGTGAATAATAGCAAAGTGATCTCTAAAGAGGATTTAAACAATGCTTCATTGACCCTATTTCTCTTGATTCACCTCAGTTACACCTTGAGCCACAGAGAAAGTTACCTAACAGGAGACTTTTCTTTAGTAATTATTATCCAGAGTGATGCTCGCTATGCAAATGCTGCCAGGCATGTTTGAGCTACCTAAGGCAGCCTAAATAAACTTTTTTACTTTTTTTCCTCATGTAGTGCACCATGCTTGTGTACTGCCAGGTGAAAAGCAAATGTGGGTTAAAATGGAGGTAAATAAAAAAAATATATTATAAATTACAATGTTTCATGTGCCTTATTTCTCTCAATTCTCTTCAATTGCACATTGTAGCACAGAATATGACATCTGTCAGATGTTGGCAGCTGTGCAGTGCTGTCTGGCTTGTTTACACCACTGAGGACAGTGTAAAATACATTTTCTCCTTTTTCTTAAGTCTTAAAAGTTATTTATATTCTGCCACGAGAAGTGCAAATGATACCAAAAATATAAAAAAGTGTAGATAAAATAATTCACATGTACATGTGGGACCAAATGGGTTATGTTGCAACATGGAGCTGAATGGGTTTGAAACCTAAACAAGTGGTTTGAAAGCAATAATTTCACCATACTTCCCAGACTTGCCACAGACAAAGACATAAATTAGCAAGATGATAAAAAGTTTAGAGTAATGATGCGACGTTATAACAAGTCACACTGAAAGTGCAACATAAACAATGAAAGTTGTCCTTTCACATTTGACTGTGAATGTCTGGATGACTGGGATAATGCCAACAGTTAGCATAGGCATGTACGCACACAGTATTGAACAAAGACTTCAATCACAGAAGTGAGTCCATTTTTCTGTTTGGTGCATCCTTTGATTATCTCTCCTTTCACAATAGCATCTCTATCTGTGTTTTCTTGCCATATGTTATTTTTAACAATGTTTATTGATCTCCCCTTAATATAAACAATCTTTTTTACTATGGGACAGTAACTGTGGTAATTTAAGTCAGCATTTAAATGTTAGCACTGTCATTCCCCTATATCAGTCAATGCACTTACATGCTTTAGCTTTTTTAATTATTTATTTATGTATTTAATTTTATTTTACATTAGTTGACAGGGCTAGTCTAACTGGATATATGTCCATTTTCAGTAGAGGCCCGGGGAGATAAGCTCCAAGACAGAAACATGAAAAATCAACAAAAAAATGACTAAATAGCAACATTCATTATATGTTGTTGTTGTGTCTTTCGGCTTATCCCGGTTAGGGGTCACCACAGTGGAACTCCGGTCCGCTAATGTTTGGTAGTGGATTTTTACGTCCCAAGTTACCAGCTCTGATGCACAACCTTCAACGAAGGCACGCCCATTCACGTATGCCTCCACACAGAAGACGCTCTAGCTGAGAATCGAATGGGACAACATCTTGCTGTGAGGTGACAAATTATATATTCCAGGTTGAAACAGAAAATTCAGCGAGGACAAAAAAAAATCCTTATAGTGCAAGAATGCATATACAATACAACATGCAGGTATAATACATAAAAAGAAGAAATAAAATCAAAGAAGAAGACAGGTTAATTGTATTAAAATAAAGAAATTCCTCAGTAGAAAGTATTAACAGAGGTTGGACACAGTGTAGTTTTAGAGGGAGTATGTATTTATAGTCAAAAAGGAATATATAACAGTTCATGAGTAGTATGGGATAGGCAGAGCTAAGTTTAAACAGATAGATAGATGCCTAGTCAGGTTTAGTACAGGGGCATAACCAGTGTGTTCTAAGGAAATGTTTCAGTCTGTTTTTGAAGAGTGATAAAGAGGGAAGAGAGGAAAGGTCACTGAGGAGAAGATTCCAGGTTTTTCCGACAGCATTGGAAAAGAGAGAATCCCCAGCCTTGTTGTTAGGTTTAGAGGTGTGTACAAGAAGTTTGTGTGAAGAACATAAGGACTTCAGATTTGTATATGGGGTGATGAGGGTAGATAGAATAGGAGTACTGGAAGGTTTATAAAGAGTTGTATGGGCAATGGTTAGTTGATGGAATTTAATCAGGTTTTGTAGTTCCAGCCATCCAAGCTGCTTTATATTTATGCAATGGTGGGTTCTGAAAGGGTTGCCTGTTGCAAATCTGGCAATGTTATTGTAGGACATTTCCAATTTGCTGAGGTTATTTTTAGATAGCTTAGTAAAAATGGGTGAGGCATAGAGGAGTGTAGAGATTAGATGAGTGTGAGCTATAATTGTTCTGGCTGTGGGGGAAAGGAAGGGTTTAATCCTATACAGAGAGCCAATTTTTTGTTGACAGTTTTTATAGTATTGTTGATATGGATGTCAAAGTTCAGATTGTTATCAATGGTGATACCCAGTAGTTTGGTGGTTGGGTCTGGTGATATAATGGTACAATTGGTGGATGTAACTGAGAAATCAAAAGGAGAGGACTTGTAAGTAGGATTGAAGAGGAGTAGTTTATTTTTGGGGGTTCAAAAGAAGGCAACGCTGTGTTAACCATTGTTCAACTGTGTTAAATACCTTCTGGGTAAGAGAGTGAAGTTCAGATGTGGATTTGGCTGAGCATATAAGTGTGGAGTCATCAGCATATTGTATGCATGTGGCTTGGGGGATGGCTAGATGAAGGTCATTAATAAATATGGAGAAGAGGAGAGGTCCTAGTATGGACCCTTGAGGGACACCTAGGGTAACCGGTTGGAGGGTAGATAGAGTCTTATGCCAAATTACTGCCTGTTGTCTTTTATCTAGGTAGGACTGGAACCATTTTATGGAAGGTGCATCTACTGACAGGGATTTGAGTATGTTGATGAGAATCTGATGATTTACCATGTTGAATGCTTCAGACAGGTCAATAAATAGTGCAGAGGAAAGTTTATGCAATCGGTAAAGGAAGGGAGGGCAGTGGTAGTGCTGTGTGAGGGTCTGAAACCATGTTGACAGCTGGAAAGTAAGTTATTTTGGGTTAAGTGGTCAAGTAATTGCCTGTGGATGCATTTCTCCATGATCTTTGCCAAAGGAGAAAGAAGGGCAATGGGGCAGTAGTTAGAGAGCTCAATGGAGTGACCACCTTTATGGAGGGGGATAATATGAGAGACTTTCCATAAGCTAGGTATGTGACCTTCGATAATAGTCCTATTGATCAGAATGGAAATGGGATATGCTATAGCTTTGGCTGATAGCTGTAGAAATTCAGCAGGTAGTTGGTCTGTTGAGGGAGAGCATGGTTTTAGTTTTTGTATAAGGGTTAGAATATATGTAGTTGGGACAGGTTGAAAATGAAAAGGAGGGGGTGAGGTTGAGTTATAGGAAGGTAAAGTGAAGCTATTAGGTGATAGCTGACTAGCTAGTGTTTGGATAGCATTAGTAAAGAAGGTATTGAATGTATTGGCTGTATTTATGGGATTATTATGGTCAGTATTTTGAGGGTTTGGTGTGGTGGATTGACCTGGGTGGAGTAATTGGTTAATGCTAGTCCAGAATTTTTGTGGGTTGTTTTGGTTAGTTTGTTGAAATTGTAAGTAGTAATTTCTTTTATCAGAGAGTAGTGTCATTTCTTAACTGTCTAAAGGTTTGTTGGTCAACAGGGTTTTTAGTCATTCTCCATTTGGCCCAATATTTATTTCTAAGATGCATTTTGTGTTTGGTTTCTTTTTAAAGCCATGGGGCAGACTTGGTTTTAATTCTAATTAATCTGATTAGAGCATGGTGGTTATGAATGGCAAGGAAGTTAGAGTTAAAGTATTTGAGGGCTTCTTCTAAAGGGAGGTGTCTTAAGGGAGACCAATTGCAAGCTCTTAGTTCCTTTTCGAATAGCTCAGGGTTAAAGTTCTTTTTGGATCTGATATTTCTGACAGATGTTGGAGTAGGAGTATGGGCTTTATGCCTGATAATATAGGTAAGTAAGTGGCAACTTATATCATAAGGGAGGGTTCCAGAATCATAATTGTGAGGGTGATGGTTTATGAGAATCCAGTCTAATATGTTTGCTTTCTTGTTAGCTTTATTGATCCTGGTGGGGGATGTAATGGTTTGAGAAAACCCATATAGGTTAATGTGAGTGGTAGGGAGGTTGCTACAATATCAGTTCCAATCAATGTTTATATCTCGTAGGATTATGGTTTCTTGGGGCAGGTGTTGGGATAGCCAGCAAAAGATATTTCCATGGTGACAATGTTACTACCAGGAGGAAGATGCATAGAGATAATATATATGGATTTGGCATTGTTAAGATGAAGTTTGGAGATGAGAATTTCTGCATTGGAAACAAGAGGTAGTTTACAGTCGTAAGTGGTTAACTGTAAGCCAGATTTAAATAGAATAGATACACCACCACCCTTCTTGGCTACTCGGTCAAGTCTTAGCATGTTATATCCAGGTGGAAGGATTTCATTGTCTTTGGTTGCAGGTTTTAATCATGTTTTTGTTAAGCAGAGGATATCGAAGGAATAGACTTCTACTAGAGCTTGGAGTTGAGATTCTTTGTTGTTAATGCTATGTATATTAAGATGGGCTACTTGGAGGGAGTTAGATGGTTTACTACGGGAATCAATAGGTGAGTGATTTTGGCTATGGAGAGTGCTAGGAGGTTTTGTTGGGCCTGGGATAGGGTGGATGTCACCATCCTTTAATGAGAGTAGTAATCCTATGTAGCTTGGGTTAGGGAATTTGCTGCATAGAAGTAGATTTTTCCTGAGATTGAGTGTTATATTTAATATGTAATATTCTATGATACTTTGCAAGTAGGTAATTCGGTGAAGATGTTATATTAGCATGGATATAAAGGAGTGGTAGGGATAGAGTATTGGTTTCCTTATTAGGATAGTGAGGGTGTGGATGTAGTGGGTATTCATAGGTGGTGAGTAAGTAGGCAAAGGTTAGAGGAAGAAGTAGTAATAGTGTGAATAAAAGTAGGACATATAATGGGGTGGGTGGTTTATACATTGTAAGAATTTACTATTGGATGTGTGTAGGTAGAATTTGGAAGTATAAAGGGTGAGGATGGGGAATTGTGAAGGTTGTGGTAAGATAGAAGAGAGTGTTAAGATAAGGTAGATGTGAGAGAAGATGAACAATGGTAAAGTGTACAGAGAGTAATGGGAAGAGGAAGAGGTGTGGTTAGTAATTCTAAGAGTAATTGGTGGAGGAAGAGGTGTGGTTTAGTAAGTATAAGAGTAGGACCCCTGGGTGTGGGTGGGAATTGGGGTAGGGAAGGGAGCGGAGTGAGCCCGCAGGGTGAACTGAGCAGGCAGAGACAGATACAGATGCAGTTATAAAAAACAATCAGCAGGACTGACTCCAGAACGTAAGTTGGAAAAGACAGATGTGGGAAAAGGATAGTGAGAACTGAGCCTAGAAAAGGTGGATGTAGACAGTAGAAGTAAAGGGTAAAGTGAGAGGACTGAATAGCAGTTAAGGGACAACAGGAGAAATTAAAGTAAGTATCTGGGCATAAGAGATATGAAAGAGAGTATGGCTGGGGTAAGGGAGCCACCTAGTGGACAGGTCTAATATTGCAAGGCTGATATGAGAAGGAGTTAGAGTACAACAAGGGAAAAGGTTGCTAGACAAAAGGAGTTTCTATAGCGGATGGGGAGAGAATGTGTGAAGGTACAGAAAGGGGGGTAGAGGCTGCTGGCTGTCCTAGCTCAGGATTTTATCTAACCCTGTAGTAAAGTACACTAGTAGAAAGTCTTTCTGGCAGGAATTATTCAACAAACATACTTTTACTGGTGTCCTTGAGAGATGGATTGTAGGGTAGTTATTCAGTGAGGTGAACCACCGATAATTGGAGAGGGTCCTTTATATTCCTATAGACTAGTGCAGGAAGCAAAGGATGAGCAGGTAACTTAAGGAGGCAAGAGAGAGAAGATAGGGATGAGAAACAGTAGTTATCACATAACAAGGTATGATTGCTCAAACATTACACTAATCATTCAGAGACAAATATATCGATAGCAAGTTACATTTCCAAAAACCCAAACAATACAAAATGGGCTAATCATTCACAAAGACAATATCCATAGATAGCAGGTATACATTTCCAAAACCTTGTTAGCAACAATGTAAAACTCTATAGTGCAATAGTTCTGTGCCCTTTTGTAGTATCAGTGAAATTAAATGTAGCAATTAAAACATTTCTAACTACTTAACTGCAGCATTAGCAAATCATGTTAGACAGTTTCTACAAGTACTATGCTAGAACTGCAGCATTAGTGAAACATGTTAAGCATTTACTTCAAGTGCTATGCTAGAAAAGGACACTGTGTGCGGCCCAAATAGGACTACACTTTACAATGTAGGGTAATTTATTTTTATTTTATTTTATTTTACATTTGTTGACCGGGCTAGTCTAGCTGGATATATGTCCATTTTCAGTAGAGGCCTGGGGAGAAAAGCTCCACAAGTTGTGACAAGTTTAATCAGAAAATGGCAATGCAAGATTAGATTACAAACATAAGTAGTTATTACAGGTTTTACAGATAATGAGTAGAAACAAGAAAGGTTTTTTTTTTTTTTTTTTTTTTTTTTACTATAATCATATGAAAACATATATTTACAAAGTTTTCTGTACAGTGAAAGTTAACAAGGGAAAGGTAAAGGAAAAAAGTAAGGTTAGTCTGGGTTAGTGCAGGAGCAAAGCCAGTGTTTACTGAGAAACATTTTCAATTGTCTTTTGAAAAATGGGAAAGAGGTCAAAGATGAGATATCAGAGGGTAGTTTGTTCCATATTTTTCCAACAAAGTTGGAGAATAGACAGTCACCTGCATAGTTATTGGGTTTGGTAATATTAATCTGTAGTTTGTTTGAAGAACGTAGTTGCCTCAGGTTATTATATGGTGAAATAAGGCTAGAGAGTATTGGCATATTGGCTGGATGGTATAGTATCTTGTAAGCTATTAAGAGCTTTTGAAGTACAAGCTGCTTAGGAAGTTCAAGCCAGCCTAGTTCTCTTAGGTTCAAGCAGTGATGAGTACGAAAAGGAGATCCTACTGTGAATCGAGCAATGTTATAATAGGATGTTGCTAGTTTTTTGAGGTTGTTTTTTGAGAGATTAGTGTAAATGGGGGAAGCATAGAGAAGAGTAGAGATTAGGTGAGATCTAGCTATGGTGGACCTTGCTGCAGGTGTAAGGAAAGATTTGATTCTGTAAAGAGATCCTATTTTTTTATTAACTAGTTTTATTGTGTTGTTGATGTGAGAGTCAAAGTTGAGATTATTATCAATAGTTATTCCTAATAACTTTGTGGAAAGATCAGGAGAAATGAGAGTAACGTCAGAGAAAGTAAGAGTAAAGTATAGTGGAGTAGACTTATGGGTAGGTGAAAAAAGTAGCAGTTTGGTTTTCTTGGGGTTAAGGAGTAGACAGCGGTGAGAGAACCATTGTTCTACAGTGTTAAAAGCTTTTTGGGTAAGAGATTGGAGTTCAGTTTGAGAGGTAGCAGTGCAGATTATAGTAGAGTCATCTGCATATTGTATGCAGGTAGTATATGGGATAGCAAATTGTAGGTCGTTAATAAAGATAGAAAATAGAAGAGGGCCTAGGATAGAGCCTTGAGGTACACCTAAAGAGATAGGTAGAAGATATGAAAGTGAATTTTTCCAGAGTACTGCCTGCTGACGGTTTTCTAGGTAAGATGTAAACCAAGTTAAGGAAGGAGGGTCAAGAGCAAGAGATTTAAGTAAGTGCAGAAGAAGTTTATTATTAACCATGTCGAAAGCTTTGGATAGGTCAATGAAGACTGAAGATGATAGATAGTTATTGTTACGGATAGTGTTGATGGAGTTAGTAAAGGAGAGTAAAGCAGTAGTGGTACTGTGGGAAGGTCTGAATCCATGCTGACAGTTAGCAAGTAGGCTGTTGTTGAGAAGGTGGTTAAGTAGTTGTTTATGGATACATTTTTCCATGATCTTAGCTATTGGTGATAGAAGTGCTATTGGTCGAAAATTAGAGAAGTCATTGGAGTTTCCCCCTTTATGTAGTGGGATGATATGGGATATCTTCCAGATAGAGGGGAATATTCCTTCAGTTATAGATCTATTAATCAGGATGGAAATAGGGTAGGCTAAGGCTTTGGCTCCTATTTGCAGGAATTCTGCAGGTAGTTTGTCTGCAGAGAGAGTGGTAGGTTTTAAATTTTGGAGCAGTGATGAGATAAAGGAAGTAGGAACAGGTTGTAAGTGGAGGGTGGGAGGTAGATTTGATGTAGGTAGAAGCAGGTTAGAGGTATCAGGAGATAGATGACTAGCAAGAGTTTGGATAGTATTAGTGAAGAATGAGTTAAAGTCATTCGCTATTTGTGTAGGATTCTCTGGGTTAGAGTCTTGAGGGTTAGGTGTAATAGAATGGCCTGGAGATAGAAGATTATTAATACTGGCCCAGAATTTTTTAGGTTCCTTATTGGTGGTTTGTTGTAACAGAAGGTAATAATTCTTTTTGTCTGTAGGATGGCTCTTTTTGTCCTATTTCTAAGCTCTCTAAAGATTTGTCGGTCAGTTAAATTTTTAGTAATACGCCATTTAGCCCAGGATTTGTTCCTGAGAATAATTTTATGCCTAGTATTGTTAGTTAGCCAGGGTGCTGCTTTTGTTTTGGTTCTGATGGTATGACTTGGGGCATGTTTGTCCAGAATGGATAAGAATGTGGAATTGAAGTATTCTACTGCATCATTAAGGGGGAGATATTTTAGTGGGAACCAATTATATTGTTTTAGTTCAGCTTGATAATGTTCAGAGTTAAAATGCTTTTTTTGATCGTAGTGTCCTATAAGTGGCGGGTAAAGTTAGGTTGGTTTTATGTCTAATGATATAAGTTAATGAATGGTCACTTAGATCATCTGGAAGGGTACCAGACTGGTAGGTTTGTTGGGGGGTATTTGTAAGAATCCAATCTAAGGTGGTTTCGTTATTATTAGATTTATTAGTTCTGGTAGGACTATTAATGAGTTGTGTGAAGCCGTATAGGTTTATATGGGAGGTGGAGTTTATACTATTACAGGAGTTCCAATCAATATTAAAGTCACCTAGGACTAATGTTTCTTGGGGGTGGTTTATGGAGAGCCAACTAAGGATACATTCTAGGGTATTAGTGCTATTTCCTGGGGGAAGATATATACAAATGATATTAATAGCTTTACTGGTGTTGATTTGAAATTTGGAGCTGATTACTTCTGCATTATTATCTAGAGGAAGATTCAGATTTGTTATGCTAATTTGCAGTTGTGCTTTATAAATAATTGCTACTCCTCCTCTCTTTTTAGGTATGCGGTCCAGTCTAATGATATTATACCCATGGAGGAGTGATTTCATTATCCTTAATGGTAGGTTTTTTAGCCATGTTTCTGATAAACATAAGATATCAAAATGGTGAACCTCTAAAAGGGCATGGACTTGAGTAATTTTATTACAAATGTTTCGTACATTGAGATGAGCTATAGTAAGATAATTGGTAGGTGAGATAGATGATAAGGAAGTAGGGGTAATGTATTTTTTAAGTGTCTTTTGACTGATACACACTTAGTAAGTGTATAGCAAATAGGGGAGAATGTGAAACTGATTGATCCAGCAGTTAGGATAATCAAAGATACCTGCAAGCCATTTACAGGAAACACTTCTCAGTGCTGGTGCTTGCATTTCTAGGGTGTCTGCTTGTAATTGTCTAGGTCCTTGCACCATGTTTACATTTCCTACACTTAGTGCAGCTTTTAGTATTCAGGAATGCTAATGATTTCACACCTTATTTGCATAATCAGTGTACTCACAGGTTGACTCTGAACTATATATAAAAGGTAATGCTGTAGCTAATGACCTTGTATTGAACTGCGAAGAATTTATCTATTTTCTACAGTGCTGTATTGTCAAGGTATGCTGCTATTTCTTAAGAAGTGCTTTTATTTTAGCATTAAAAGGTGAAGTGTATTGACTGCTGTAAAACATTTGTATAATTTTAGATGTATTTACTTTTCTCCCTTCCTTTTGTCATAGCTATATCTGTATTTCTAAGAATTATGCTGCTATGCACTTAATGACCAGTTTATTATTATTTTTTTTGTATGTCATGTTTTCACACTTATTGCAATGTATTGTATTGCAAGTGGCTGGTAAAGTATGACATTTTTATATGTGTTAGCAGGAAAAGAAAAAAAAATTATTGTCTTATATTTCTGCCAGACTGAACTCTACAGTGGTAGGTATGAAGGTTGTAACATTTTGGTATTACTTTTCTAATGCTGCATTTATATTGTTAATGCAACAACATATTACACATTTTACATATGTATTATAGCCATTACAGCAGTGTTAAAATATTTGTGCTGATATTTGATATTTAAATATACTTTTTTTTGTGGGGAGGGGTTGGTGGGGGAACTGGGGAATTAGTGGGGGTGGATTGGGGATTGAGTGGGATTTTTGAAGGGATTGGGTGGAGGAGGATTGGGGTTGATTTGAGTGGGGGTTTGTAGGAGGATTGGGTGGAATGGGGGCTTGGGTGCCTAATGTGTGTTTATTCATTAGTGAGCACTTATCACATGGAAATTGTTCGTGTGCATGTTAGTTGCATGCATTCACACATGATAGAGCTGAGAGTAATCCTGTATGTTCTTTATACATATAATTATGTGTATCTGTTTTCTGTTTCTTCTCTTATAGGGATATTGCACACAGGAATGCATCTGTATCCTGTATACCACCATGTAGCAATGTAGAAAATGAGGTAATTATCCAGGCCTTATGTCACCATGGAGCTTTTCTGTTAGGGAGAAGTAGAGGTGACTAATCTTCCCAAGACAGGATATGGCGGCAGCTCGTCAAAGACCTTAATGCAGTTGTAGGCCATGGGAGATCGTACTCGCAGATAAGAAAGTGTGCAATTAACATAATAACCTCTACCTTGTCTTACACACACACACACACACACACACACACACACACACACACACACACACACACACATACATACGTGTGTGTGTGTGTGTGTGTGTGTGTGTGTGTGTGTGTGTGTGTGTATATATATATATATATATATATATATATATATATATATATATATATGCAGGTCTATATGACAGTAAAGTTTTTGTAGCTTTAGGATCTGTTATGAAGTTTAACATATCTTCATTATACAGAATATATGTGATCAATTGTATTCTCCCTTATGTTGTTTTTTGTACTTATTGCTTTTTATCATAGGTGATCCTCAGAGTGGCACTGTGGAACCCCTATCACCTGATGTCAGAGTTTTGGTAGTCACTGATGATGATGCTTGTGGTAAACAGGCACAGAGGGTCAGTCTGACACCAAAGTAGTGACGCCCACATCCCCGGGCCCTGCCTATGTTTTAGACACATTCAGTAGGCTTATGCATACCCAGGACTAAGAAACCTCTGCTATAAGACAGGATGAGGTTGACACAATTGATCAGACTAGTGTGATTACTCCAGTTGAAGAGCTTGTAGCCTCTCCTAGTAGCCATTGTGGGGACATAGTGCCATATAGGAGGGTTGGTAGGAGTGCTCAGAGGAAGACTGCTGTTCCCTGAAGCTTGTGTGTCATTAGGTGCCACCAGACATGTGTAGCACCATAGTGAAGGCATAGGCGCATTCCACCAGGGCCTCAAAAGAGAGAGTGTGACTACTGAATGTCATGCATTCTGAGATGAGAAAATCCTTGAACCATGTTGGCAACTCCTTAGGTAGGATGAACAACACAGTGGATTGGGTAGTTTTTCTTATGCAACATCTGTTGGGGAAGGTATGTATCCACATGGCTGGAGAGCTGATCCATCTTCTGGTGTTAGCAGATGTGGCCATGTAAGATCCCGTCCTGCCGTGACACTACATCTATGGCTATATCAGTAATTGTACTGACCACATCTAGATGTTATAGATCACAGGGGTCATGGTTTATTGGATGTAGTACTGATGAGAGCACATCCAGCAGACTTCTAGTCAGGGTCATGGAAGTACTAGTGCAACTCATAGCAGATGTGGTTCTCATGATCTGGGATGATGACACTGAACTGAGTAATCTGCCATGCACCACTCACACCTGTCCATGATGACATGACATAGTGCTAACACAGTGCTTGATTGTGTTCATGCAGGCACACATACACACACACACACACACACACACACACACACACACACACACACACACACACACACACACACACACACACACACACACACACACACATATTAAAAAATCACTTACCCATACCACTTTACACACATGCAAACTATCTAAACAGTACTATTGAGTACTACACATCTGATGTTACTGACTCTGAACATTGTATACTCTAAGAGATACATGTCCTACTTACGTACACATATTCACTTCTTTGTTGTCAGTCCTGGTGTCCTACCCTCCCCTCATCCACCCTGTGCAAATGATGATGACTGTGTCCTCCTCCCCTTTGTATGTCTTTGTGACTTAGGGTTGCATGTCAATCTGATGCACACAGTGGGTAGCTGATGCTTGCTTATTCATAAAATTTAACAAGAACAAACAAAGGCAGCACCAAGGGGCAAAGACTCTTGTGGTTCGGTATAAAAATCCAAGTACCAGTAGAACAAGCTGGGAAGAAGAGCGGTTGTTCCCACTCCAGGAATTCAAGCGGTATGTTGGATTCTATAGGCGTTTTGTTGACAATCTTTTCCTAATTTGGAGAGGAAATGAAGCTGAACTGTTGAATTTTGTTTCAATGGTCAATGGACTAACTGATTTTCTCAGTTTTACAGTCAGTTCCTCTCGATATAGGTTATCATTTTTGGATATTAATATTGAAAGGCTTGGCAATGGCCTGTTAAATACTGAAGTCCACAGGAAGGCTTGCTATAGGAACACATTACTTCATAGGGATAGTATGCAGCCCCCTTTTGTATTTGGGAATGTTGTTAGGGGGCAGGTTATGAGATCCTCCAGACTTAATCCTACAGAAGATGGTTACCTGACGGAACTGTCTAGTCTTAGGGAGAGATTGAGAGACAGACGCTATAGCCATCAAGAAGTGGATAAAGCCATCACCAAGGTGAATTCCTTAAGGACAACTAGGGTGAGTCCTTATTTCTCTGATGAGGTTATCATGGGGGATTTGGCACAGCGGTCAGGTAACACCAGTTTCTTGAGAGTTCCTATGTTTTTTACCTCTGATACTACAGCTGTTAAGGAAACTTTTGAGAAATATTGGGACACACTTCTCTTAGATGAGAATATTAGTAGAATAGTGGGTCCCAGACCCAGTTATGTGTTTAAAAACAGGAAGAACCTGAAACAAATTCTGTGCCACTGTCCCCTAAATGGTTTGAATGGGCACATTTTGCGTGACCAGGGTAACACTAGACCATGCCATTGTTGTAGACAATGTCAGTTTATAGACCAAAGGTGCACATTTGTACACCCTGTATCAGGGGATGAGTACACCTTCCATACAATTTCCAACTGCCAGAGTGAACATGTGGTATACCTGGCTAGATGTGTATCCTGCGAGGCCTTCTATATAGGAAAAACTAATAGAAAATTCCGGGAGCGTATAAGGGAGCATATTTACCACATACGCATTGTTACGGATTCCAATGCCTTGGCCAAACACCATAAAGAAATGGGTATCACACACTCTTTTTTATTTTCAGTTTTACAATTCATTAGACCTAATAAACAGGAGGGACGAAATTGAGACTTATACAGAAGAATGTGAGCTCAGATGGATTATCAGATGCAGAGCTGATAAGGTTCCAGGCTTAAATGATAAAGCCTCCCTTAGACCTATCTTGCAGAACAGAAGGTTAACCGTTCCTAATAGAATGGTAGTTTAATGTTTTTTTGTGTCCTTTACCCAGGTGTTTTCTTTTGTCAGTGGTTTTATAGCATCATATGATGCCCACGAGCTCCTTTGTGTTTTATAAGTGGTGGTGCCCCTCTTAGAATGTTAGAACTTTCATCTTTATTTTTATTTATACATGAAGTGGGAGTTGTAACACCCTGTGTTTATTTATGATGTAATTTTATACCTTTTTGAACTATGTAAAGTTTTTCACTTCGTGTTGCCCCTGCTCTACCCTGTTGGGAATATAGTCTGGGGCTTGAGTGTTTAGAAGGTGACTAGGACAACCTTAATTGTATAGTATGCTATTTCTGAATGTCCAGTGATTTTTGACACAATTATCTAATTAGTGTTACCATATGGGCATTATGTTCCGTTTAACATCTAAGCCTTTGACAGAGTTACGTTATTTTATGTTTGTGAATTTTATATGTATTCAGTATATATATATATATATATATATATATATATATATATATATATATATATATATTTGCAATTCTGCATTTTAATGTGTTTGTTTTATACACTTTTAATATATTTATATATATATATATATATATATATATATATATATATATATATATATGCTTTTCTGCCTTGCAACTTTAATTGAATTGAATGATGATGTCAAAGTTTGTCTGTACCAATAGGTGAGTTGGATGCAATATTTAAATGCTTCCAAATTTCTTAAGCATTTGTCTGATGAAGCCAGCAAGGTGAAAGCGCTAACAATCTTTAATAAATTTTGGACTGTTTTTAGAAGTCCTCGTCACTGTTCATTCCACTGGGACGTTTGAAGTTGATATTGTTTTGCCGTATGTGATTCCTGTGGATGTTGCTTGTTCTACTGGTACTTGGATACTCATAAAATTTGATTTATCAGTTCGTATTGTTGATTTATTGTTCCTAATAATTAGTGACTGGCTTACTGCTATATTGTTGTATCACATTGGATTTCAGTTAGTTTTATCATTACACCATTGCAAGTATTAGGTACTTTGGTCTTGCTTCTTGGTATAGTTGTACAAATGAGGGTAAAATTGACCTGTTCCATGTTTTATGGATTATGGTCAGTTGAAATGCTTGATGCAAACTATTGCTTCTAACACATACCTGTTAGGCTGTAAATATCTTACAGAGGAAATATTACTGATATAACTGTACACATCAGTGACAAGGCTCTACTTAGAGGCATATACATATTTCCTTATAAGAGAAATCAGTAAAATATATATATTTTTTCTTTATAAGTTAAATCAGTAATATATATATTTTTTCTTTATAAGTTTCACAGTTACCTTGTCATTAAGCAGGTAACAGCTGTATGCTTAGGGATTGTCCCTATCTGATGATATCAGAACACAGCTATTTGATGATTAAATAAAGGTTGTGATGTCTGACAGGGACCAGTTTTCGTATGTGTAAGTGCATGGGATATTAGGCATTGAGCTAGGAAGTGGTTGTATGTGCTATCATTTAACTCTTTGCCAGAGCAAGGGCATACTATGCACACTTCCAACTGCCAGCGCCATCTGCAACTGGTGGTTCTCCCTTAGACTTCTCATCTGTATCGGCTGCTGCTGGCCCTGCCTGTGGTCCTTAAAACTGTGATCCTGCTCCTTGCTGTTCTTTTTTAAACTGTTTCCTAAGAATGACATTGTGTAACATGGCATAGACTTTAAGTATTTAAGCACAAGTGCCTGAGTCATATTGCAGCGTACCTCACTATGTGTATAAAAGAAAACGCTGCTCACAGATTGCTCCACAAACTTGAACACGGCTCGAACAGGAGCACAAAAAAGATTTTATTGATGTACTAAAACAATAGGTTAAGCACTTTCATCTGTTGTAACAGACTTCATCAGAACTATGTGTATAGACACTGGAACCTTGATTTAAGCAAACCAGACACACATTTCATGATATTCCTAGTATGAGCATGGATCTCATTGTATCTTTGCTCGGTGGGACTGTGTGGATTTTCCATGGGTGTCATGAACCAGAGCTTTGGTTATTAACCTGCATGCCCCATTAGATGTATTTGAGGGATGTTACCCCAAGCAAACCTGGTGTAGAGCTCTCAAGTGTGCCATATAGGTGAGTCACGGAAACTGCCTGTGTTACCTACACAGACACTGGAAATGATCCCTTGGGCATTATAGATAATCTAATATTTTATAGAGTGAAATTTTTTTCTATTGATGTACCTCCTTCCTGTTCACCACACGGGTCTTTTATTTCTATGTGTGTGCAATCTATGACCAGCAAAACTTCAGTGAAGTGTGCCATTGCATAAAATTCCTTCATGGTTTCTGCTCTCTCTTGTGGCATTTGTAGAAAATAGATATGCTTCCCTGCATGTAGTAGCATTGCATTTAAAAATGAATGTAATATTATATATTCTGATGCATGTGTCACCCTTAATGTATCCCCTGAGAGTCTCTGGAAAGTAACAGTAGCTAGTATACATAATACAATTGTAATTGTAATTTTTGTCTGGGTAGTGAGCCATGGATAATTTTCTCTCTTTTTCTGGTTGGGTGTGGCTATTTAAAGTATTTAATAACAAGGTATTGACTGCTTTGGTAAGTGGATGAGTTTTTAGGGCAGACAAAGGCTTTCAATGTATTGATGAAGGAGTCTATAATGAATTTTGAGAGGCTTTCGGTTGTTTTTAAGTTGATGGGTATTAGATTGTTGTGTGGAATTTCTATGGATGTATGCTGGAAGATGGCTGTTATATGAGTTTGGATGGGTTTCTGAGGTTGTAAATTTATTAGTGTCATGTATTTATACAGATGCATGCCTAAAGGTGCATTATTGAAGTAGATTGTAACCATATGGTACCCTGTGTTCTGTTGAAGAGACAACAGCTGAATCAAGAGAGGGAATGGACAGAAACACCTAATTGTGAGAAGAAACAATATCAAAGGCTATTGATAGATCTAGGTAGATGGCTACTATGACCTTATTAACATTTCATGAGGAGGTCCACTAAGATTCTTTCCAATTTTCTGATAGATTTCTCTTGAATCACGTGCGTGTGGTGCTAGATATGGCTAGCTTTGCCAGCATCTTTTGTAAACGTCCATGAGAGACTGAATCAAAACATCTGCTTACCATTTACATACCATCATTACTATATATTTAGGTACATCTAATGAATTTTGCATAAATACTTAATTACAGCCATAGACCCTTTGCTCTGCCTATAGATGATTTTTATGTATAGTTCTACTGACCGTAAGTTGCTGCTCACAGATGTAATATCTGCACTGATCCTTGTGCAGCTTTGTTGCATTGTACATTTTCTTCCTTGTTCTGTGTTATACAGATAAACAGTTTTATAGAAATGCATGATAAATTTGGTGGAACCAAGACAATTAATAAGATGTGTGCTATTTTTACATGGTTATGCAAATATAGGATTGATAGAATTAACCAAAAGTGCACACTTAGCTTACAATGACTCTGTATGTAAAACTGAGTAAGATTAAACAAAATACAGAAACTGCTTACTTTTTCTATAAAATAATTCATGGATTCTTTGGACTGTTGATATAATTCACTTATCTGAAGATTGCTTTTTAGCCATAACATCAAGGGTTCAAGTCCAAATGAACTTCACATTATTTCTTACTATGCAGTTTTACTTGTTTATGTTTAATGTCATTTATCTTAATTTTTATCCATTAACAAACTTTCATGAACAGATTTTGAAAACTGTTGCAGAAAATCATTTGCAAGCACATCCATGTACATAAGGAGAGATTATTAAACCACCCTTAATTTGTCTAACTCAGCATCAGTTTTTGCCTGTCCTACAGCTTATTCACCACAACAACCATCACTTACTGATACAGAGCCTGATAACAGCACCCATTCATGTATCTCTATATCCGTGTCTATCTTCACTCCTTCTCCCTAACCCTTTTGTATTGTTCATTGTTCTGATGACTAATGGATGTAACTGTAAATGTAATGTTATAGCATTGTCTTTCTGCCATTGCTTTGCTGAAGAAGAAAAGCCCCTTCAAATGTGTGACTTTGAGATGTGTAAAGTAGGATTTCCTTGGTGGGGTCTTGAGATAATGGTCAAGTTTGTCAACATAATTTTTCTTCTTGACAAAGGTTCATATCCAGTATTATGTGAAACTCCTACTGCCTGTTTTAATAAGTGTCTTTCCTGTGAATGAGTTGCCTATGTATGTCTGTAAGCCCCTTCTGTTTTCTCAGTTGTAGTGCTCAGCATTTGAGCAACACCTGGCAATGTGCAGCTATAACACAGCATGCTAAATGGCACTTCAGATGTTATTGCATTGTGGATTTGCCTTACACCTCATTGTATACCCAGTTAACTTGTAATTTCCCTTGAAGCATGTCTATGTGTAGTAGGCATAACAAATCATTTCAGTAGCTATTACATATCCAATTTTTCCATGGAACATATATATAATAGTCATTTGTAGGTCTTCTTACACTCATGACAAATAGTCAATGTAATAATTACATATTGTATTTGTAAAACCATCTGCATAGTGGAGTCAAACCCTACTTCAACTATGCTTTTTAACTTACCTCAGACAGTTTACACCTTGTGCCACACAGAAAGCTAGATTAACAAGTGGATTTTCTCCACTAAGTACAGTCCAGAATGCTGATGGCCATGCATCACCTCTAAGCCCATTTGCACTATAAAAGGCACACCAAATATATAGTTTCACGTTTCTTTCAGTAGAGAACTGTGTTTCTTCACAGCATACCATTGTGCAAATGGAAAAGGCAGGCAGAACATTTCATTTTTGAACTGAGCTTTGGATTTAACATGGTAAGGTACAGTATAATAAAATATGCAGAGCACCAATTAACACCATTAAGCGGTATTTCACAATCCCATTTCAACACATCAAGGTATCATCACACATGCACTAACACTTCAACCTTTATGCAAATTACTTGTTTCTGTTTGTTTTTGTTTGTTAAATTTGTTTCTTGCCATTGAGCTTTTAGAAGTGATTTAGAACAAAAATAAGTATTGCTGCTGGATGATATGGGTTCATTACATGGAAACTGTGTAATGTACTAATGTGAAATGCAGGGAACTGTGTGATTAACAGGCCACTTCATTCTGGCCAGTTGGCTCTGCACTGCAGCATTAACACTTACAAATGATATGCAAACACATACTGCCATGATGTACAGAAATCATTGTGTTCTATCCCTCCTGAATGGGAACATTAAACACTGATTGCTATTGACAGGCCACATTACCTCTGCATGAACATATACCATAGCTAATATAACTAACGTTCATTTTTGTTTACATACAATTATCTTAACCTGATGATACATGAATGAATCATTGTTTTTCCTGTGTGTTACAAATGTGTGTGTCTCATATACACAGTTGAGTACATGTCACTGTAGTATACATTAATGACAGCATAGCTGACATAGGTCAACAGTATGTATACATTACTGAGCATAACATTGACTTACTCTGTCATATCAACAAATATGGATTTGCAAAAAACCTTCAACTTCACAATAGCATCAGACTGTATACTCAGATTTATGTAGTGGTGCTTGTGTTAAGTACTGTGTCCTCTAGACTGCATAGCTAGATAGGTAGGGGGTTCTAATTTCAGTCAATTTGTGTGTGTGTGTGTGTGTGTGTGTGTGTGTGTGTGTGTGTGTGTGTGTGTGTGTGTATGTGTGGCATTGTACAGATATGACCTGAACTACTGCTGTCCACAATATGGTGGTAACCTAAAGTTAATTTTAAAATCCAAGGTGAGTCCACATCAGTGTCAGAGCCATCTCCCCACATCATCTTCTATGCTAAACCACAGTAATGATATTCAGTACAAGCATGCACTCTCACACTATATAAGACAGATTTCTGTATTGACACGTATGTTAGGTACAGTGTCCTCTAAAATATACAGGTAGGTGGTTCCAATCTCATGGTAGTCATTTTGTATGTGTTTGTATTAAATTGTGCAGCTTTTACTTGAACTACTACTGTCAATAACACAGTGGTAGCCTGGAGTTAATTTTAAAATGCAAGGTGAGTCCACATCAATTTCAGACCCTTCTCATAACATCACCTTCTCTGCTAAACCACACTAATGTCATCTTGTATAAAGTGCACTTTCACAGTGCATGTGTCAGACTTCTGTGGTGGCACTTGTGTTAAGTACTGTGTTATCTGTACCACATAGCTGCATAGATAGGGAGTTCTAATATCATGGCAGCAACTTACATGTGTGTATGGAATTCTGTAAATATGACCTTAACTGCTACTGACCTTTTTACAATAGTAGCCTGGCGTTAATTTTACACTGCAGGGTGTGACTACATTAGTGTCACACCCTTCTCCCAACATCATCATCTCAGCAACACAACACTGATGCCATCCTCTATAAAGTGCACTATCACACTGTATAATTCAGACCTCTGTGATGGTGCTTGTGTTAAGAACTGTGCCTTTTAGGGTGCATAACTAGATAGATAGGGCAATATAATCTTCCAACAATCAACTTGCATGTGTGATGGAAGGTCCATTGTATCACTGGAGGTTTATTTCAGCAGGTATGCTCATTTGACTCCAGGTCAAGAGAAACATTTACATGGTCAGATCAGTGCCACATCCCCTTTTTTACTTTGTTCACAAACACATACTGTTTGCAGCACACTGATAAGGTCATTATGTCAATAATGCACACTCACACCACAAAAGTTAGACCTCTCCTGTGGTGCATGTGTGTAATACACGTGTGTGTAGATTGCATCAGTCAATAGGTAGGGAGTTTGAATACAGCAATGAGAGTCTCTTGATTGTGTGTGTGAAAGTAAATGGATCCTGGTGTGTGTTACACCACTTATTATTGACAGCATTTAGAATTTCACACAGCTATAGAAGTCATTTTACTCATACATCTCCTTTGCATGACACAGCTGATGTCATTCTTTCAAATATGCAGTATGGCTCACATGCACTCAGATTTCTCCTGTGGCATGTGCTTATAATACACTTGTGTGTGGGCTGTTTAAGTACATACATAGGGACTTCAAATATAGGAATGACTGTCATCTGTTGTTTGTATGTTTCTTCCTCCTACTGTGCAAAACAGACCACAACTATATATATGAGATATATCTATACAGTGTGCTGTGAAACCACCTTTAGTGGAAACATGAAGGTAATACACAATGGTGATATTTATTGAAATTTGTAATATCACTGTCCTCTGTAGTTGGTTTTGTGTCTCACAAACCTTTATTTGCCTATGATGTTAAATATATAGCTAAAATCCCAGTGTCACTACTTACAGTCAATGTACATTTTCTTAACTGTGTTGTCACTCACATGTGTTATGTTCAGGTGCAGATGTTGTTTCCTGTTTTAAGAGTTTATTCTACACTTCCTTTGCAAAGATGTATTGATGTCTGATGCTGTCATTTGAATACATTTTTTTACATCACAGTTGCAGTGAAACACCTTCTCAGGACTGAGGACATGAGATTATATAATGCATGTTGTTGTCTAAGTAAGGCATGTGTTCCAACAGTAGATTATATCCACATTGGATATAATAGTTCTATCATCACAGTGACAACAGCAGGGGGCTACAGGTGTGTTTGGGTATACCTAACATCAGGCAATGTTGTCTAACATACAGCAAGATTCTTTCTGAATAATTACAGGGACTCATATTTCTTGATTGTTTTCACATATCCACACATATGACAATTGTTGATGGACTCATACCATACACTATCATTAACCCCACTTGCTAATTTTCTCAAGGCTTAGGGAAGTGTTCCAAACTAAAACTGAGAGACTGTAAGCATTTGGTTCTCTAACTGTTCTGCATGAAAGATATCACCCCCCCATTACACTTTGTCTATATAGAGTGGCAGAGACCTCCCACATTAACTTTTAACAAATAAAAGTTATAGCCAGATAAAGTACACCTGACTCAATGATTTCACATAGGCTGCTGTAATAACATTTCTATTGTAGTAACTGTAATTAACAGCCATCTTGTTTTTCGGAGGCATTGAGGTGTTTTACAGTGTGATGTTCAATTTTGGTATAAGGATTCATTTTATGTGATTGTACTGACATCACACAACATCCATTACATCATGTCAGTGTTATCCTTGAGATGTTACACAAACACATGTGAATGTAGCACTGGATTTCCTGAAATTACACATTTGTTCTGCCATTGTAATGGTGAGAGCGCTACCTTGCCACATATATTGAGTACTGTGGTGCCCTTTTTACCCCCAAAAGAAATACAGCTATCAACAAAGCAGACTTCAATATACTTTCACTTAACTCTGCTAAAATTGAGCTAGTAACCAATACCAAATTGTTAGGAGTTATAATCAATGAAAACCTAAGGTTCAATCTGTACATACAAAGTAATATTAATAAAACACACAAAAAACTAGGTCTACTATACATGCACAACAAGTTCCTCTCCTTACCAACTAAACATGCATTAGCTCTCTTACTTGCTACCTTCTTTAATCTATGGTGCACCTTTATTAACCAACCTGCAGTCTTCCTTAAAAATAAAATTAGAATCTTGCTACAACAAGATTGTCAGATTTGCTACAAGTAGTCGCCATTCTACCCATCACTTTATCACCCTAAGGAAACTTCAATGGCTAGAATTCCTTCATTTGCTATTACTCCAATGGCTAGAATTCCCTCATTTCCTATTACTCCAATGGCTAGAATTCCCTCATTTCCTATTACTCCAATGGCTAGAATGTCCTCTTTTCCTATTACTCCAGTGGCTAGAATTCTCCCTTTTCCTATTGCTCCTTCAGCTCACTACTGCACACAGATTTATTCACAAACCACAGGACTGCCCTCCCCTCAGCTCCTTACTTGCCCCTTACAGCTGCCCCTAGGCTGCTGCGATCAGAATACCAACACTTGCTCCAAATTCACAAACCTAAGTTATCTGCAGACAAATTATTATACTCTTGGATCTTTGCCAGAATATGGAACAACCTACCCTCATCTATCTGCATTGAACAAAGCCCCTCTAACTTCAAACTTGAACCGCGTAATCATCTGCTCACCAGTTGGACATGTAATTGTTCAAATGCCCCCTCTGCCATTACTTGATTTCTACCTTTCAGACCTAAACTTTATCTATTCTAGCACCTTACTCTAATTATTGTCTTTCTTGGAAATCCATAATAAACCCTGCAATACTCAGCTCACCCTCTCTACTTTTAAGCCCTGATGGCATCTTCAATGCTATAGCTATCTTTTATGTTGCTGTTTCCTTCTTTCAGCACTGGGAATTGCCTAGTTTATTTACATCATACAATTTATTGTTGATGTCTTTATGTAACTTTTTATTTCTTCTGTATTTGGCTGTAACTCATTTTGAAACAGTGTCATTGTAACGTGGAGCTGATGACTTCTTTATGGATTTTGTTTTCTTGAAATTGTTTGAAATTTTTGAAATGTTATGTTAATGTTATTGTAACCTTGAAGCTTTTCTCCCTGGGCCTCCACTGAAAATGTGCTTATTGTGGCACAGTGGACTTTCCAGTAAACAAACATCAATAAATAAGTAAAATAAATAAATGTATGCTCCAGTTCTTGGGTGGTATGTGTCCTTGACCACAGAACATTGATATAGGAATGATCATATCTGTGAGCAGATGAGTATACTCATTTAATTGCTATCAGTCTGACATGCTGAAGTGACAGTCATTATCAGATATCCTTTCTTAATTCACACATTAATTGCATTTGTTTGCCACAATGGCCATTGCTACCTCCTGTGGCAGATGCCAACAATACAGAGCTCTGAGGAATATATTGCCTCATGGTGTGGGGTTTTACATCTGTTGTCATCTGTCAGCACAACAGCTGTGTCAGGCAGGGGTGCCTTATGCAAGGGTATTATGTATGTCAAACTGTGTTCCCACATTTGTAACACCACACACATCTATGTATGGGAGGCATAATTATTATATTATTGAGGTGCATAATTATCTTTAAGGGTGATCCTCATAATCCACGTGTTAGTCCTTTTTCTGTGGTATACTCAATTAATACACAGGTCAGAGTTGACATTGATGGCATAGGTTCAATTCTTGCAAAAGGTGATTGTGGCTTCTGAGCCATTCCTAATGTCCTACAAGTTAAATGGACATAATGCACTCTGTGCAGGTATCCCATTATGTATGTACTGCCCTTGCAAACTGTCTTTTCAACTCAGGTTGTCAATGACATTCATATGTAATGTATTTCATCTCTGTTACAATCTTATACTGTGTAACTGTCACATCCTATAATATCATGTCTGCTTTTATTTACTTACATTTGCTCAGCAATTGTGATCACCATTATTTGTTCTGACATACATATTGTGGAATTTTATTATTACAAAGTTGTCCTTGTGACATAAGCACCTTCACATCAACTACTGTATTAGATTTGGAACATTTACCCTCCCCTTTTACATATTTCTGTATACATCTCTTTTGTGCATGCTGTCCTTAGTGCACTTCTCCTGTCTGGAAAACCATGCATTGTTGTTGCCCTTGCCGTTTCATGTCCCCTCTTACTAATTTTTGTATTCACGTTTCATTTTTTGTATTCACGTTTTATTTATGTGTACAGTACAGTTTACCTGCCTATGTATAGTATGCATTATTTCCCTTATGTAGCTCTTTGTGCTGTGTGTGTGAACAGGCTTAACAGGTTTCTCCACAGATGAATCTGTTTGTTTGCTGTGTGTGCTCATGCTGCTCTACATGGTGTCTGGGCCATGGAAAAATGCTGTTATTCGTGTTAACATGATGAGCAGCATGCATATGCAATTAGCACTGCTGCTCATAGTGCTAACACATAAACATCATGTAGGCTTCATGCAAAGTCTGCACAACTGTTCATGAATCCCAGGGACAGACTTTTGGCAAGCCACTATTTTGGAAATAAAACAGTACTGTATCTATTTTCTGGTCTTCTAGGATTTCTGTTTTCTCACACCTTCTTTAAAAAATTCTATCTAATGCACTTACTGAAAGATGAGATGTTTCTATTCACAGAATGCCTTACAGTTTACTTCATTATGGATATAGAGCTGTCAGTCTCAATATATAGAGCAAGGTAGTTCTTTATAACATAACAGAGCTGTATTTTTCATTTTATTGTAATGCATTAATTGTGCTATTCCTAATATAACTATAAATGTATCTGCGAGTATAAAACAGTTACCCAAACTATTATCATGCACTTTTTTAAATGTGTACCTTACAATAAAACCTATTTATTTTACCTTCTTAAACCAATTAACTTCAAGTACATCTATTTTTTGGGGGGGGGGGGGGTCCAGGAGCAGTGCCTGCTTAAGTGATGTAGTCAGTCACAACATACACAAGTGGAAAATAAAGGAAACATACGCAGGACTGCAGGATGAAGCTTAAAAACAAACTCCTGGCCTTAATCATATGTGTTACATTGCCAGGCTAACTAAATTCTAGCAGCTATGTCAAATCTAATGTAATATTTCCTTTGAATAAATCATGCTGCTATGTACATAAAACAGAAGTGAATTATCCCTGTCCCTGTCCCCTGTACTTACCTTCTGCAATCAACACTCCACTGATTGGTTCTCATTCTTCTCCTGCCTTCCTTTGACTCTTGGCTCTTGGCTCTACCCGCTCGTTTGCCCTGTGGGCTCACTCTACTCCCCTATCCTGCCCCCATATCCCACATGCCCAGGAACCTCTACATTTATTCCTTCATAACCACACCCACTACCCTGCCTGGCCAATTAGTCCCCATTACTCTGTCAACACCCACTTCCTAATCCCACCCATATCAACCATCACTCAACTTTACATTCCCTCACTAATATTAGAGTCTTACCTGCTCCTCTGTAACATACAACTATCTTGCACTTGTAAATTACTCAGCCACAACATACCTACTCTTAACAGCCCTATCCCACCATGCTTTCAAAACCCTCATCCTTCTCCATTTTACTACTACTTCTTCTCAACATATCCTACATCTACTACCTCACCCAGCCCATTAATACTAACCACTCATAGTCCTTCCATATAGCCAAACATTTTACCTCACCACTCTTATACTCACACATCCCAATATCTCCCTGCCTATATCCTATAAAAAAATCTACTCTTTCCATACAAACATATTACTCCTCATAAATATACTACCCCCTTAGTAACTAACAAATCCTTCACAATTATAATAAAGCTCAACCTATATTCTAAGCAGTCCAACTACCTCTCCAACCTAATCCTACATCTAATTACCATTCTATTATCTGGAGATATTCACCCTAACCCAGCCCCCCCCCCCCACACCATACCCACTATAGACAAGTCCATGCTACTTACCTCTTTAAACTCCCAAAGTATAGCTAACAAAATCCCAAACCTCCATGCCTGGCTTATACATAATAAACCTGACATCCTGTCCATCTCTGAAACTTGGGTAAAACTCCATATAAAAGATTCTGAAATAACACCACCCAACTATTCTATCATTAGAAAAGATAGAACCCACAAAAATGGAGGAGGAGTAGCTCTCCTATACTCATCCTCCTTGTCAGTTACTCCCTATAACAAACCTACTCCCCACTTCAATGATGCTGAATTACTCCTAGCACTACTTCAAGTTAACAAACACAAGCACATATGTATAGCCTCGCTCTACATCCCCCCTGGTGACAATATTTCTACACTCGAGGACATCCTCTCCTGGCTTTCTACCAACATTAGCAATGAAACAATAATTTTGGGTGGCATGAATATCAATTGGTCCTCCATTCAGTGTCCCACAAACCCACTTAACATCAACCTCTATAATTTCTCACAGCTAATCAACTCCATAATTCACCCCTCAAAAAAACCTCTCCAGTGGTAGTACTCTAGACTGGATTTTAGTCTCTCATCCCCATTACTTCTCTGACAGTGGCACCCTTCCCGATCCCCTTAGTGACCACTTACCCACCTTCACACATCGACTCCCTTTACCCTTACACCTTACTCATAATTATATTACTACTCGCAACCAAAAAAACGTCAACCCCAATACCTTTTCTAAGTCTCTAAAAGCAATAAACTGGAATACTCTAAAAACTCTACCTCTAGAAAATGCAGTTGCCCACTTCAACTCAACTTTCTTAAACCTCCTAGACTACCATGCTCCCATAAGGACAAAAAGAACAAAAATCAAAACTGCCCCTTGGCTAACCAAAAACACACTAGCAACCATGTGCCACAGAGATAAAGCTTGGGCACATTACCAGAAAAACAGGACTGCCCCCACCCATAATGAATACAAAACACTTAGAAACAAAGTAAAACAGCTCATCATCACTGATTGACAGAATTACTTCTCCATACTCCAAAACAACAATAAAACAAACCCTCAAAAATTCTGGAAAGGAATCTCAACCCTCCTTAATCCCAGCAAAGCAGACAACCCCAGCCCAGACCCCAATGCTCCTGACAGATTTGGCCACACAATTTAACTCTTTTTTCATTGATTCTATTTCCAAACTAACCTCATCATTCTCTAATATCACCACACCCTTCACTTCACCCCCATCCTCCTCCACTAACATTCTACCATCCACTTCTGCTTCTCCTCTCATTTCTTCTACATCACCACCACCCTCAAATACCCCCTCCTCCCATTCCCCACCTTTCTCAGTAAAACCTATACCCACATCTACCATAAAAAACTCCTTCAGAAACTGAAACCATGCTCTAATGCTCCAGATAACATTCCTTCATACTTTCTTAGCATAGCTGCCGAAGCCATTGCCTACCCCATCAGCACTCTAATCAACTGTTCTATCCAAGAAAGCATAGTACCCCAAATTTGGAAAAAGGCTTTTATCATACCTTTACATAAAGGTGGCAACAATAACAATATTACTAATTTTCGTCCCATCGCTATCCTGTCTCCCATCTCTATACTCCTAGAAAAGTGTATCCATCTACAACTCCTACCACATCTCTTAGACAATCACCTACTAACTCCCACACAACATGGATTTATACCCAGTCACATCACTATGACAGCCCTCCTCTCCTTCCTGGAAACTGTGAATAAAGCCCGGGATTCCAGCCACATTGTTTCTACCCTCCTACTTGACCTCTCTAAGGCCTTTGCCACTATCTCTCACAATCTACTTCTAACTAAACTCTCTAAGCTTAACCTATCACCTTCCTCTCTGAACTGGTTCTCCAGCTACTTATCCAATAGATATCAAGCAGTAAAATGGAAAAAGACCACCTCCTCATTCCTTAACACCCCAACTGGAGTTCCCCAGGGATCCATACTGGGTCCCCTCCTCTTCGATATATTTATAAACGAATTCCGCAACTCTATCCCTTTCTCAAATATCCAATACGCAGATGATTCAACTATTATCTGTTCTGCCACCTCCATCCCTACACTCCTAAAGCTTACACAAGATGCATTATCAACCACTGAACAATGGATGAAAAAAAAATCAACTAGCACTTAATGCCTCTAAAACCAAATTAATGGTATTTACTACCTCTAAAGTCACCTCTTTCAATACAAATACATTCTCTATCACTAGCCATAACAACACATGTCTTGAATTGGTATCAGAGGCCAAATTACTAGGGGTCCAAATTGACAGTCAGCTTAAATTCAATTCCCACCTTCAACTAAATATAAAAAAAAAACACCAAAAACTTGGCATGCTCTACCGACAAAATCGTTATCTCACACCCTCCACTAAAATCACTCTCTCTACCACATTTCTTATCCTCTCCCTCCTCTATGGAGCCCCACTCCTAACGAGCCTACAATCTTCCCTTAAAACACAACTTTCCTCTTGCTACAACAAAATTGCCAAGTCCTATAGATCAGAACACAGCTATTTGATGATAAAATAAAGGTTGTGATGTCTGACAGGCACTAGTTTTCGTATGTGCAAGTGCATGGGATATTAGGTGTTGAGCTAGGAAGTGGTTGTATGTGCTCTCTTTTAACTCTTTGCCAGAGCAAGGGCATACTATGCACACTTCCAGCTGCCAGCGCCATCTGCAACTGGTGGTTCTCCCTTAGACTTCTCATCTGTATCGGCTGCTGCTGGCCCTGCCTGTGGTCCTTAAAACTGTGATCCTGCTCCTTGCTGTTCTTTTTTAAACTGTTTCCTGAGAATGACATTGTGTAACATGGCATAGACTTTAAGTATTTAAGCACAAGTGCCTGAGTCATATTGCAGCGTACCTGGTTTCTCCACAGATGAATCTGTTTGTTTGCTGTGTGTGCTCATGCTGCTCTACATGGTGTCTGGACCATGGAAAAATGCTGTTATTAGTGTTAACAAGATGAGCAGCATGCATATGCAATTAGCACTGCTGCTCATAGTGCTAACACATAAACATCATGTAGGCTTCACGCAAAGTCTGCACAACTGTTCATGAATCCCAGGGACAGACTTTTGGCAAGCCACTATTTTGGGAATAAAACAGTACTGTATCGTCTTCTAGGATTTCTGTTTTCTCACACCTTCTTTAAAAAATTCTATCTAATGCACTTACTGAAAAATGAGATGTTTCTATTCACAGAATGCCTTACAGATTACTTCATTATGGATATAGAGCTGTCAGTCTCAATATATAGAGCAAGGTAGTTCTTTATAACATAACAGAGATGTATTTTTCATTTTATTGTAATGCATTAATTGTGCTATTCCTAATATAACTATAAATGTATCTGCAAGTATAAAACAGTTACCCAAACTATTATCCTGCACTTTTTTAAATGTGTACCTTACAATAAAACTTATTTATTTTATCTTTTTAAACCAATTAACTTCAAGTACATCTATTTCGGGGGGGGGGGGGGTTCCAGGAGCAGTGCCTGCTTAAGTGATGTAGTCAATCACAACATACACAAGTGGAAAATAAAGGAAACATACGCAGGACTGCAGGATGAAGCTTAAAAGCAAACTCTTGGCCTTAATCATATGTGTTACATTGCCAGGCTAACTAAATTCTAGCAGCTATGTCAAATCTAATGTAATATTTCCTTTGAATAAATCATGCTGCTATGTACATAAAACAGAAGTGAATTATCCCTGTCCCTGTCCCCTTTACTTACCTTCTGCAATCAACACTCCACTGATTGGTTCTCGTTCTTCTCCTGCCTTCCTTTGGCTCTTGGCTCTACCTGCTCCGTTTGTCCTGCGGGCTCACTCTACTCCCCTACCCTGCCCCCATATCCCACACGCCCAGGAACCTCTACATTTATTCCTTCATAACCACACCCACTACCCTGCCTGGCCAATTAGTCTCCATTACTCTGTCAACAACCACTTCCTAATCCCACCCATATCAACCATCACTCAACTTTACATTCCCTCACTAATATTAGAGTCTTACCTGCTCCTCTGTAACATACAACTATCTTGCACTTGTAAATTACTCAGCCACAACATACCTACTCTTAACAGCCCTATCCCACCATGCTTTCAAAACCCTCATCCTTCTCCATTTTACTACTACTTCTTCTCAACATATCCTACATCTACTACCTCACCGAGCCCATTAATACTAACCACTCACAATCCTTCCATATAGCCAAACATTTTACCTCACCACTCTTATACTCACACATCCCAATATCTCCCTGCCTATATCCTATAAAAAAATCTACTGTTTCCATATAAACATATTGCTCCTCATAAATATTCTACCCCCTTAGTAACTAACAAATCCTTCACAATTATAATAAAACTCAACCTATATTCTAAGCAGTCCAACTACCTCTCCAACCTAATCCTACATCCCCATGTAGCTAAAGTAGTTAGGAAGACCTTCTACATTGCCCACCTTATCATGAAGGGATTCTCATCTAGATCAAGGGAGGTCATAGTCTCCCTTTACTCATCACTCATCAGACCAATGATTGAGAACAATGCCCCATTCGGAATGTATCTGACCCGACACTTGCAGCAGCTGGAGAGGCCACAAAAGTTCCTCACCAAAAGGATAAAGGGTCTCAAAAATCTGTCCTATGCTGCCCGACTGAAAGAACTCCAGCTCTATTCAGTCGCTTACCGCTTGCTCAGAGGTGACCTTTGCCTAACATACAAGGCCATGTCAAACCCAGATTTGATGAATATGCTTCACCTCAAAAAATCTAGATCCATCAGAGCCACAAGGGCGGGAGACTTAAACCTCGACACGGCTATTAATAGGACGTGCTGGAGGGATAGATTCATCACCCAAAGACTCCCTATGCTGTGGAACAAAATCCCGGTATATGTGAGGCAGAGCACCTCGCTGGCCTTGTTCAAGAGAAATCTTGACCAATGGATGGGAGATCGCAGATATACCCCAGGGATTACCTCAGTGTCACTGCTTGACAGAGGCACAGCAAAATAATGGGTATAGTTCCCCATACTAAAGGGGTGGCGTAAGCCACAAAATGATGGGCTAGGCTTGTAAATGCCCTCGGGCAGATAGCCTAGTATGAACCTATGAACCTATAATCTAATTACCATTCTATTATCTGGAGATATTCACCCTAACCCAGCCCCCCCCCACCACACCCACTATAGACAAGTCCATGCTACTTACCTCTTTAAACTCCCAAAGTATAGCTAACAAAATCCCAAACCTCCATGCCTGGCTTATACATAATAAACCTGACATCCTGTCCATCTCTGAAACTTGGGTAAAACTCCATATAAAAGATTCTGAAATAACACCACCCGACTATTCTATCATTAGAAAAGATAGAACCCACAAAAATGGAGGAGGAGTATCTCTCCTTTACTCATCCTCCTTGTCAGTTACTCCCTATAACAAACCTACTCCCCACTTCAGTGATGCTGAATTACTCCTAGCACTACTTCAAGTTAACAAACACAAGCACATATGTATAGCCTCCCTCTACATACCCCCTGGGGACAATATTTCTACACTCGAGGACATCGTCTCCTGGCTTTCTACCAACATTAGCAATGAAACAATAATTTTGGGTGACATGAATATCAATTGGTCCTCCATTCAGTCTCCCACAAACCCACTTAACATCAACCTCTATAATTTCTCACAGCTAATCAAGTCCATAATTCACCCTTCAAAAAAACCTCTCCAGTGGTAGTACTCTAGACTGGATTTTAGTCTCTCATCCCCATTACTTCTCTGACAGTGGCACCCTTTCAGATCCCCTTAGTGACCACTTACCCACCTTCACACATCGACTCCCTTTACCCTTACACCTTACTCATAATTATATTACTACTCGCAACCAAAAAAACTTCAACCCCAATACCTTTTCTAAGTCTCTAAAAGCAATAAATTGGAACATTCTAAAAACTCTTTCTCTAGGTAATGCTGTTGCCCACTTCAACTCAACCTTCTTAAACCTCCTAGACTACCATGCTCCCTTAAGGGCAAAAAGAATAAAAATCAAAACTGCCCCTTGGCTAACCAAAAACACACTAGCAACCATGTGCCACAGAGATAAAGCTTGGGCACATTACCAGAAAAATAGGACTCCCCCCACCCATAATGAATACAAAACACTTAGAAATAAAGTAATAAAGCTCATCATCACTGATCGACAGAATTACTTCTCCATACTCCAAAACAACAATAAAACAAACCCTCAAAAATTCTGGAAAGGAATCTCCACCCTCCTTAATCCCAGCAAAACAGACAACCCCAGCCCAGACCCCAATGCTCCTGACATAGATTTGGCCACACAATTTAACTCTTTTTTCATTGATTCTATTTCCAAACTAACCTCATCATTTTCTAATATCACCACACCCTCCACTTCACCCCCATCCTCCTCCACTAACATTCTACCATCCACTTCTGCTTCTCCTCTCATTTCTTCTACATCACCACCACCCTCAAATACCCCCTCCTCCCATTCCCCACCTTTCTCAGTAAAACCTATACCCACATCTACCATAAAAAACTCCTTCAGAAACTGAAGCCATGCTCTAATGCTCCAGATAACATTCCTTCATACTTTCTTAGCATAGCTGCCGAAGCCATTGCCTACCCCATCAGCACTCTAATCAACCATTCTATCCAAGAAAGCATAGTACCCCAAATTTGGAAAAAGGCTTTTATTATACCTTTACATAAAGGTGGCAACAATAACAATATTACTAATTTTCGTCCCATCGCTATCCTGTCTCCCATCTCTATACTCCTAGAAAAGTGTATCCATCTACAACTCCTACCACATCTCCTAGACAATCACCTACTAACTCCCACACAACATGGATTTATACCCAGTCACATCAATATGACAGCCCTCCTCTCCTTCCTGGAAACTGTGAATAAAGCCCGGGATTCCAGCCACATTGTTTCTACCCTCCTACTTGACCTCTCTAAGGCCTTTGCCACTATCTCTCACAATCTACTTCTAACTAAACTCTCTAAGCTTAACCTATCACCTTCCTCTCTGAACTGGTTCTCCAGCTACTTATCCAATAGATATCAAGCAGTAAAATGGAAAAAGGCCACCTCCTCATTCCTTAACACCCCAACTGGAATTCCCCAGGGATCCATAGTGGGTCCCCTCCTCTTCAATATATTTATAAACGAATTCCACAAATCTATCTCTTTCTCAAATATCCAATACGCAGATAATTCAACTATTATCTGTTCTGCCACCTCCATCCCTACACTCCTAAAGCTTACACATGATGCATTATCAACCACTGAACAATGGATGAAAAAAAATCAACTAGCACTTAATGCCTCTAAAACCAAATTAATGGTATTTACTACCTCTAAAGTCACCTCTTTCAATACAAATACATTCTCTATCACTAGCCATAACAATACATGTCTTGAATTGGTATCAGAGGCCAAATTACTAGGGGTCCAAATTGACAGTCAGCTTAAATTCAATTCCCAACTTCAACTAAATATAAAAAAAAACACCAAAAACTTGGCATGCTCTACCGACAAAATCGTTATCTCACAACCTCCACTAAAATCACTCTCTCTACCACATTTCTTATCCTCTCCCTCCTCTATGGAGCCCCACTCCTAACTAGCCTACATTCTTCCCTTAAAACACAACTTTCCTCTTGCTACAACAAAATTGCCAAGTTCGCTAACAGCCATAAGTCCTCCACCCACCACTGTTCATCTCTGCACAAGCTAAAATGGCTAGAACTATCCAATCATCTCACCTACACTCAACTTACTCTTGCACACAAACTCATTTTCAACCCCTCCCTCTGCCCCTCCCTTTCCTTTGCCTTTAAAATGCACCTCCCTGACAGATTACTGAGATCTAACAACCAAAACCTAATAGAATTATATAAACCAACTCGTCCCCCAGGTAAAAACCTCCTATCCTATGGTCTAGCATGTCTCTGGAACTCCCTACCACCATCAATTCGTACCACCTCTAACTGCTTTCTGTTCAAAACATCTCGTCACTCACATCTAATATCCCAGTGGGAATGCTCCTGCTCCCACCCCACATAATCTCTTCCCCTATTTACACTGGCAATTTCCATTTTACTTTTCTCTCCCCCTCTTTACACTGGCAGTTTCCATTTTACTTTCTCTCCTAACTCATACATCCTTCCATTGTACATACTAAACTATTTACAAAGAATGTATTAGAATGCACCTCTTAAGTGCAAGCTTCCTTAAGATGTAATGGCTTCTCAATATTTATACTGTAATGTTCTTTTTAACTACTCTGTAGCATCTGTAATGTTTTTCACTAGTCTGTACTATTTGTAATGTTTTTTGCTCTAGGCTGTAATATTTGTATTGATTGTAACCTAAAACCTTATTGTAACCTTGCTTGGTTTGGAGCTTTTCTCCCCGGGACTCCATTGCAAATGGGTTCATCTTGGCCCAATGGACTATCCTGTTAAACCAACTGCAAATAAATAAATAAATAAATAAAATTATTGTGAAGCTCGACAGTGATGTTAATAAAGCAATGTTGTAGCAGCATGATTTCTTCATGTGACATATTATTTTATATGCATAATAAAAACAATGTAAAGTGAAATAATACATGCTGCTGAATGAAGAGTCAGACATTGCAGATCCTCCACATACCTGTTATAACAAAAGGACTGGTCTATAAACACAGTGAAAAGGTGTGTATCTGTCACATTAGTGACCTTAGTTTAAGAATGCATTGTGGTTGCTGGTGATACTTGGTCTAGAGAAAATCCTGGAAATCTCCCACATATATCTGTCATGAAGCCCCTGTGGATGTTTGAATAATTAAGCACAAGACAACCGTGAGTCAGTCATGAACCAACAATGCTATGCAAACAGAGGCACAGACACAGACCCCCCCCCCACCCAACACACATACACACATCTGAAGTTAAGGACAACAGCAAATCCTTAAGAAGCTAAAACACAACTCTGGACTTTGCACTGGACATATTCATAATGACACCACCGAATCTAACCCAATAGATATTGCCAACATACTGGCAAACGAATGTACTGCAAAATTTACCTTAGAGAACTATGCAACACCCAACTCCACCTGAATCTTTAATTTCCCATCCCTCCATCATTTAGTAAATTTACTTAAGGTGTTTTCAAAGACAAAAAATGTTTTTCCATGGGATATGATAATACACTGGCCTGTTTAATAAACAGTGTTAAACATGTGCCACTTCTTAACAAAGTTAACCTGAACGTAGCCAGATACCTTCTTTCTATCATTCGGCACACAGCAGTCCTAATGCCTCCTCAGAAGGGTGGCCCCTAAAAGTGGAAGAGACAGTTATAGACCCATCAACCTAATTAGTCTTATTTGCAAAGACATGGAACATATCATAAGTTGTCTGATAAACTGTGACATTAAAAATTGCATCGGATTTGACCTGCTAGAGTTTGTCTTTGCAAAGACTAGCTCCTGCTTAATGAGTCTAGTAAATTTCTTTGAAAAGCAAGCTGTTGACAGCAGTCATGCTGTCCACATAGCATATCTAAAGCTGGCAAAGGCATTTGATACCATCCCCCATGTAGCATAGTTAGTAAACTTAATGCATTACATATAGATCCTTATGTGGTTAGATGGCAGACAGTTACTTGAAAAATACAGCCCACATGTTGCAGGTAGTAGATGCAACATCTTTAAGCATGGTGGCATATCTCTCAGCTGCCCAGATTTCTGAAGAACAATCAGACTTTTCTCTCATATTTTTGATTTTGGTTTTCTGGCAAACCACTGGGGATTGAAGTAACTAAATAATGACATACGTTTCAGATTCAAACTTCATATCCTCCTGTTATTCTACAAACTTTCAAAAGTTCTAAGAGCAATATTTAAAATCTATCCTTAATTTTGGGTATTTATCACATTCCCCATTATTTTAGCCATTCTTCCAGATTTCTTGCGCTAAAAGGTTAAGAGGTATATATGATGGTAACCAGTGGAGTTCCACAGAGCTCAGTGCTGGGACCTCTTTTTTTGGGATTTACTTTTCTGATCTGCAGACAAAGAACCAAGACCCCTGGTTAACTAAGTTTGCTGTTGACTGAAAACTGTGACTCATTATCAAGTCTCCCTGATGCCAAAACCTTTCACCATAAACTTCACTGATAAATACCTAATGCACTAAAATGGACTTACATTAATTGCTAAATATGCATTATTATAACATTTGGCAAACAAACCCTCCTACAGCATATAGCATAAACCATATCCTGACTTCAGAATGAGACTGTCAAGGACCTTGGAAAATGAGTTGATAATTCCATCTCCTTTGATCATTATCATGTGACAACAGTAGTCAGGAAGTCTTTCTGCTTGGCACAGCTAATAGCAAATTGAATTTCATCTAGTTTTAGTCAATGTCTCCTTGTACTCAGCATTTATTGTGCAAGTTATGGAATGCAATGGGATGTACCTTACTTCACATATTAACCAAATCTAAAGATCCTTGAGATTCCTAACTAAGAAGATCAATAGCTTACAAAAACCCTGAGGTGCTAAAAAAAACTAGAAGCACTGTCCATTTATTCAGTATCTTACAGACTCCTCAAAGGAGATCTATTTCTTGCCTTCTATGCTATTAGTGACCCAGCAGTCGTGGACCTCTTCTGTCTATGCAAGTCAAACCGTATAATCAATACAAGAACAAGGGATCAAAATCTTCACAAGCAAATACATACAACATGGCAGAGAAACACATTACATAGTGCCTCCCACCTTAATTTATATATATATACATATATATATATATATATATATATATATATATATATATATATATATATGTGTGTGTGTGTGTGTGTGTGTGTGTGTGTGTGTATGTTTTTTTATATATGGGTCCCATTGATTTAGACAATGGGGAGTTTGATTGGCATCTATTTAACTGACAACATTTGACTGACTATGTTTTTTTAAGTAATATCTGTATAAACTGAGATGCAATCTCAGTGCATGTTTACTAGGAAGCAGACATTTTCATTTTTGAAGTAGAGTGGTTTACCTTCAGGATGTTTACATACATGTTAGTCAACCAACTGAAGGTAAATCATATATAGATATATAAACATATAGATACATATTATTATATTTATTTTAATTTAATTTATTAATTTGTTAATTGAATAAGTAAGCTGATCAGTCATTGATCTTTTTTAACTATGACCTGGCCAAAAGTAAGTGCAGTATATATGGACAGCTCAGAATAGCCAAACAATCATACTTTTTTGGGAGGTGGACTTCCCAGATAACTATGCAGGCACAGTTAGAAAATCAACTGCTTCATGCTGACAGTGGATTATAGTTAAGAATGAAAAAAAGGCTCAAAACAGGACCTGGAGTTGTGAGGAAGAGATCTTGTCCATTGCCCGATCATGCAACGCTTTTGTCTTTCAGAATTTATGTACCATTTTTGTGAGTGACCCAAACATAATTAAATGCTGTCTATGAACCCACCCAAAAGTATTGCCTCCCTGGGATTCAAAAAACTCAGTGTAGGCTACACGGAGTTTACATACTTGAGTGATGGTGCTCAGTGTGCGGCAGTGCGCCATGAATATTAATGATGTGCAGCATGTCTAAGTTAGGTTTAATGGCTGGAAATGTTGTTTCAAACTAGGAAACTGTGTAAGCGAGAGCAGATACAATTTTGTTAAAGCAGAGCACCTACAGTCTGTGAATTTGGGAAGAATGCCACAATGATCAGCAGCACTTCACAGATAGCTGTGAATCATGCCTTTCAACCTGTATGAGCAAGAAATCTGGACAAAGCCATCAATAATGGGGAATAATGGGCCAAATGATGGGACATTTTAATATTGCTCTTACAAACTCAGCAAATTGATAGAATAATGTGTTTTGCATCAGCATGCATTTTTTGAAAGGTATGAAGTCTGAAACTCAAATGTCTGTCACTATTTTTTAACTTCAGCGCTCAAAGCATTGCCAATGATTCGCAAAAAAAACATGATTTTTAGGAGAAATGGACCAAAGATATGAGGCCAAAATCAGTACATTCTGCAAAAATTTGTACAGTTGAGAGGTATGCCATGAATCTGTTATTGCAACACATCAACACAAAGGTCAACATAATGTGGGGACATTTAACCAGAAATAGGGGCATATCTGTCATAGATATTGCATAGACATAGCAACATATGTGGACAAAGACATACATAATAGGTCAAAGGTCCAAAATAGGGACAGATGTTTAATACTGCACTTCCAGAGATGGTTAGTAGAATAAATAGGTTGTACACTAGCATGAACTTTCTGAAGAGCATAGTGTTTGAAAGTCATCAGTTTCAGACTTCACTCCACAATGACATAGTAATGATTTGTCAAAAAACAAAAATGCTATGAGGAAAAGATCAGAAATATGTGACAGAAACTGGACATTATGCACAAATCAGAACAGCTGAGAGATATGCACTCAAATATATGTAATACTGAGTCACATCAGCCCAGAAATCGTCCCAGTGATATAGCAGAAAGCCACACATTTGATAAGGAAAACATCTGGACATCCTGGGAATATCTGGGCAGTTGAGAGATTTAAGAATGTAAAGTATATATTCAAAACACAATAACGGACAATGTACCTACAGTGCAACATATTACAATATCCTATTTCTGGCATTCTACACTGAATCTGTGTTAATGATCTGCAACAGGACATGGACTGCAATGTAAAATGGTCACTCAGGGGAAGTGTGTGTGTTGAATATGGATACGCAGATGAATTGCAGGAATGAGCACAGAGAAAGGAGACAGGTGAAACTCCCTCATGTACAGCTGAGGAGCGCATGTCAATAGAAGATGGTTGTAGCAGCAACACCAATCATATATCCATATGGTACAGTATGTACTATAAAGTGAAAATGTGTTTTATGTGACTGTCACACAGGGTGACATAACAATGAGGAGGAAGAGTGTGTGATATAAGCATCCTTGCATGAATAATGCAGAGGACATGTATCAGGGATCTGACATACAATAGGAGTAGTGTGCACATTGTGAAGTTGTGCAAAATTATATGCCTGAATATGAGTGTACTATCAGCAGACATCTCCAGCAAGGAGAGCACAGGTAAAGGATCATAAGACATTACAAGAACCAGCCACAATCATGGACAATATCAGAATAATACCAACACTAATCCCATGCCTCTGACTTAATATATGTGATGTGGAGTGATAAGAGATGAACCTGCACACAGACACACACTTGAACAATTATTATGATAGATCCACACTTTATGAGGGTGATCATGCGCACTGTCCTAACAATGTAATATCTGCAGCAGGTGTTAGGAAGGAGGGACACTGCTATACCTGGAAGAGATAGTATGGCCAATACAGGCTAGTTGCCTTGTGTGCATGACATATCTATATATATATATATATATATATATATATATATATATATATATATACATACATATATATATCTATCTATATATATATATATATATATATATATACATATATATATAGCTAGATAGATATACACATATATACATATATATATATATATATATATATATATATATTTTTTTTTTTCTTATGGCACAATCTATATTGCCACTAATGATATGCATGCCATTAATGTTGTCAAACAGCTATATATGTAGTGTGTGTATAAGTAGAACAGGTAGTACGCATGCATCTTGTATAATAACTTGATTGGTCTTCTGCACCATCAGAAAGTCATGTGTATGCCGCAAAAAGAATACCTAGGTATGGCCAATAAGCTGGGTGACAGTGCACCATGACAAAGCTGGTACACTTCAGTTACACATCCCTGGAAGATATGTACTGAGGTAAATGAAGAAGGGTGCATTATACACAGTTACTGGTGTGATGAAGTCTGGGAACAATGAAGGTATTATGGCCTCTGATATGCACGGCCTTTACATACCCAGTACTTGTTTTACACTCATGGGAGTAGTCAGCACTTTGACCACATGCCAGTTAATATACCACTTACCATCTAACCCAGGACTTAGGTCAGACACCTATTGGCATGATTATAGGGCATGATGTCCATATTATACCTGGGTGCTGTGCTTGTTTCCTGATACAACAAATCCCTCCATGTTTCTTGTCAGATCAGATGTTGTCATGGCTGTGGCAGCAGTTTTTGGTATGTGTTGATACTGCCTGTATTATACTAATATCACAGCTGGAGCCAGTGATTGCCCACAATCTGTAGTTCTTCAGGCAGCTGTCTGGACACAGCATATGTATGTCACCTATGATGTCCATCAGTTAACTAATGGGCAGGAGAAGGCCTAGCACACACACACATCCCTGATGTACTGACCTGATCACTGGACTTGACATATAGGTCACCTCACATATTTCAACATTGTGAAATGCCACATATGGCATACATTGGTCTAGCTATTTGGTGATATTGCTGTTTATGGCCACATATGACAGTACTGATTGAATACCACAGTGTAGATTTGTGTGAAATGCCTTGACCTGCTCAAGGTCCACAAGATGATATTGTTGTCACTACACATGCATTGATGACCTCTTTAAGGACATCTATGAGATGTAATGGATATGAGGTACCTTTAACAACTGACACTTTTCTTTTGCACACACCTGGATTTATTGCTAGTTTACATGTAGAAAAGGTCCATGATGACATATTGGTCTACCTCACAGTTGAGGAGAGTCCAGATTTCTCTATAAATGCATACAACAGGTGCTGTCCCCTAACTCAGATGGATTCATGTTGATGTGCATGCTTGTATGGTAACATAGGCCATGTGGACGGTGCATTGAACTGTGTATTCAACCTTATTAGGAAGGTGTACATGCTCAGTCATGCCATAGATGATCTGTGATGTTGTCACTGCCCATTGATTCTGTGAGATAGGCCTGGATGAAGGTAAGAAAGTGCATAACACCTATTGTGATCTGTCCTAGGGTTTGACACAATCCCCCATGCAGGCATCAGTGAAAAAACCTCCAAGCTGCAGATTATGCTTTATGTCAGTTGATGGGTAACCAATTGGTTCAAAGACAGAACACATCATGTGAAAGTTGGTGAATCAACCTGTGCCACTGGAGCTGTCACCACTGGCAAACCCCAGGGATCTAGTACAAGAGGAGATAACACACACTGAAGTGTGACAAAGGCACATGATTTACAAATAAATATAAAAATGTGAGTCTGTAATGTTGTCCATCTGAAAAGTGCAATTCCATTTTAATCACAGCATTGACAACAGCCTGCTATGCAGAAACCCAGAGATGCAAGCACTGGGAGCACATGTAGATAGCAATCTGAACTTTGACCAACAGGTGTCCACACTGGTATTGTTGTGCGCATCATAACTCATGCAATCATACTGTGATCTTAGGACTGTATGACAGCAATGTAGTCAAACCACATAATAACATGAATAGTATAATGGTCTCTTTTTCATGTACCAAGTCAGACACATGTAGCAGCTGGAGAGACCATAAGGCATTCTCAGCAAGTTAACACATGGCCTGCAAACCATACCATGATGTCTGTGGATAGATTAAAAGCCATGTCACTGTAATCTTTATTGTATAGGATGAGGTGACATCTGCCTGGCCTCTAGGCCAGTTCCTGACCCTGCCCTGGTGGGAATACTGCATATCCAAAAATTGGATATAGGTGATGACATCAGCAGTGTCTGTTGAGGAGAATATAACAGTGCCTACATGTTAGTGTAAAATGCACTCTGTATTGTCAAGAAACAGCTCACACACACACACACACACACACACACACACACACACACACACACACACACACACACACACACACACACACACACACACACACATACACACACACACTCACACACAGTTGACTGCAGTGAAAATAGAACCCATCCCTAAGTTCTCAGACTATAGAACTCAGTACTTTAAGCAAGCACCACCACTCAAGTCTGACATTCTGACTTGGAGTGTCTCAGACAACAACTTACAGCTAATGACATTAGCAGTGTCTTTCAGGAGAATATAACAGTGTCTCAAATGCTGATATAAAATGCTCTCTGTAATTTCAAGCAATAACTCACACACAAACACACAGAGTTGACTGCAGTAAGAATAGAACCCCTACCTAAGCACACAGAGTACAGAACTTTACACAAGTGTCATGGCACAAGTTTGACTTTTACATGGCTGCAGGTCTACTTATAGTGGATGACATTAGCAGAGCAGTGTTTGTTGGAAAGAAGAAGTTGGGAGGCCGGCCTGAAATGGATCTGTAGCCATGTGTATTGTCAAGAAATAGCTCACACACACACACACACACACACACACACACACACACACACACACACACACACACTTGACTGCAGGGACAATAGAACTTCTACTCATCTGAGTACATAGATTATAGAACTCAATACTCTGTGCAAGTACCATAACACAAGCCTGACTTCTAGAAGAGTGCAGGTCATCTTATAGTAGATGACATCAGCAGGCCATGTTAGAGACAAGGTGTTGGGAGGCATGCATGAAATGGATGTGTAGGCATGTGCAAGTATCAAAATACTGGCAATCCATGTCATTGCAGAAGTAACTGTAAGATAGATACTTTTGTTCTGCTGTCTAGAAACATACACAAACACACACACACACAGACATGCACGCGCGCACACACACACACACACACACACACACACACACACACACACACACACACACACACACACACACACACACACACACACACACACACACACACACACACACACATACCAAGTCAACTGCCATGAGAACAGAACCCTACCTAAATACACAGATTACAGACCCCAGTAGTTTAGGCAAGCACCACAGCACAAGTTTGAATTATAGAAGAATGCAAGTGAACCTATAGTAGATGACATCAGCAGGCCATGTGAGGGACAAAAGCTTGGGAGGCCTGCATATGCACATAGCTTCATAGGTTCACAGGAGGCCATTAGCCTAATATTACTAGGGTGCATAGAAGCCTAGCTGTGTAAAAACCCAAGTACCCTTACTGAGCTTAGTTGAATGATTGTTTTTAGCAGAGAGAGTTTGTGAGCACCATCAAATGTCCCTGTACATGAGGGACATAGGTGCTAGCTGAGAGGTGACTTTACAATCACCCAACCAGTAGTCAAGGTTGGGCTTGAACAGAGTCATTGAGGAGCACTGCTTCACACACAGTGGGAGCCTATCACAGAGTAGTGGCATTCATTGTGGGATATATCTGTCTCCCCAGCATGTTCTGTTTGTGTCACAGGTTAGGTTGCAAACCCTGGGGCAAATTATTCCTGTCCCATTTGGATTGCAGATGTCCATCATTTCCAGAAGAACAGGGTCTGAGACTGCTCTGCAGGGCAGACATAGGTCACCTCTCAACAGCCTCATGATACTGAGTGCAATGACGGGTATGTCAGTCTTTCCATGTATGTCATGTTTTGAGGCCAGGGATTCTGCTGCAGGTGTCTGCTGAGGTGCAGACAGATGTGAACATTGTATTCCATTACTGGTGTGATAAGGGTAAAGTAGAGCAGAGGTATGACTACCTTGGTGATGGATGTGATGTCCATATGTATGATGTAAGCAATGCAGATTGTGTGTGTTGCCACTATGGATACATAGTGATGAAAGTATAGATTCCTATCAACATGTTTCCAAGTCTCACAACACTGATTTTGATCTTGGGGTTGCTATGTGTATCATAATTAGCAGGGGTAAGTCATTGACAAAGGGGATATTGAGTCATTGCATGATTTAAGATTCAGTCTGTGAGTTTGGCACTAATCATTAGTCTGTGTCAACCCCTTCTGTAATATGTTACTATCATTGGAGGACTCTATATAAGTGGATTCAGTTAACAGCCATCTGCAAACTTGGTAAACCACAGGCCATCTGTTGCTGCCTGTGTTTCAGGGATGTATTCTCCAAACAATTGAGAGCCCAGCCCAGATCCTTGTAGTATTCGTTTGGCGAGTGGGCTAGTGGTGGAGGTGCAGTCCCCAACTTTGAGAGTGTGTGTGTATTATGTCATTCAGCCAGTTGGTTATCCAGCTAGTACTGTATGGCCTAATTCACAGATGGGAGATCTTCAGTATGACATGAATGTGGGATAGTGTTAAAGGCATTGGATAACTCAGCATAGGTGGTATGTCCTGTTATCCCTCATCTAGATCGTTGGGGTCAGTATCCAAGAAGTCCACAAGAGTCAATAAGCAAGACCTACCCTTGACAAAAGCAAAATTGGTAGGGTCAAGTGTGCTGATGGTTGCATATGTCCATGTGGATATGGTCCATGCTGACTCATGCACTCGCCTAGCAGATAAGGCTTTTTAGGCATATAGGTCAAAAGCTGTTGTGCTGCATGTTACCAGATCAATGTGTATTGCATAGCACATGGCATTTGATATTACATTTTGTACTGTGGTTGATATATGTGTGGAAAAAATACTGAGAACCCAAGGTTGCAGTGCTTGGGGTATGCAAATACATTGTTGTATTGTAAATATGTGACATACTGTTAGGTAGGGCCCTCAGTTTGTAATGTTTCCACATGTAATTTCATGTCGTCCACAGGAAATGGAAAGTAAACTGCAGTAATACAACATAATATGAACATTTCCATAGTACAGCGAGTAGCAGGTTTGCATGACAGTTACCAAAGTGCATACACAAGTAAGATACATGTTTGCATGTAGCTAAGCAGTGTGCAAACACGAGCTATATTGCTAAAGCCTGACAGTAAGTATTGGGTCAATGAAATATACCTACTGCTTAACTGATGGTGTGGAAGCACGTTAATGCAGAAATACAGTCATTTTTGGGGCCAGATGGTACTGGGTTGGAATACAGCTGTATGTAATATTTCTAACTACTTTTGCATTACTGTTGCTGCATGTTGGTGCATGATGGGCAACATCCCACAGTAATGCATTAAGAAATGCGGAGCAAACAGGATGAAGAATAAAGGGAAAGCAATACAGGAATATGCATGAGGGAAGGAGAAAAGTACCATAGTTATCTATTTCTTCAACACTAAAACTGATCATATGTGCAGAATATTAGCTAAATTTGGACTGTCACCTCCACAGCAAGGGGTGACACAAGATAATCATGTTCTATAGACAATTAGAATGAATCAAGTGTGTCAAGAAGACGTTTTTGCGAAATGGAGATCTATGTATGTTTTTTTTTTAGTGAGACAGGTGCCTGTTTTTTTGGGGGGGGGTTTGAGAGAGGAATGTTGGGGAAGGGTCATTGGAATGTGTGGATGAGGTAAGTTGGGTAGGTGAGAATGCAATTGCAGACAGACTAGACAAACCAGACAAGAGACAGGGACAGTGATGGGCACAAAAGGTTGCGGGGCTTCATGATTGGGGTGAGGGTAGGGACATCATGAACACATGGTAGTCAAGATGGGTGACAGTGAGAATCGAGTCCTCACCCACTAGACTGCCATCACTGCCAACTCACTCTGCCACTGGCTGAAGTGCCTGACATCTGAATCTCTTTCTCCTGGTATTATGTAAAATGAGGGAGAGCAGCCTCTCCAGCCAGTGTAGGCATACACCAACAGTGCAGCTCACAACCCTAAGCACCATCCCTGGCAATTAAGAACGGTTCACAAAATCATCACCTCTGCCACTGCTCCAGGAAGGTTCCACTGGACTAACCTCCAGGGCAGGAATACCTGAGGGGACAGGTAGTGCAGGGGCAGAAGCTGCCAGATTGGCTCCCAGGCATGCTGAGCAATAGTGATGGAGCCAGTGGAGTGGGGTTAGGTGGATCTTCTGTGGCAGGCCTACCCCTCTGTACTGTGAAGCATTTAGTGATGTGGTACACATGGATGACATGGACACAATTTGACAGCAAAATTAAAATATAATAAAAAAGGGAAGGTAAGGGTTAGGGTCAGAGAAAAAAAAAGAGATAAGATTAGTGCCTTCATATGTGACATACAATGCACTGATACAATTAATTGACTCTGCTATCTTAACTTTGACTTCTAATATTACCAGCTCCTAACAGATAACTTTTACTTTTAAGACTACCAGCTCCTAACAGATGCACACTATACTACAGACTGCAGCAAATATTTCTTGACCTGTGCATATATTGCACATATGCATATTCTAATTATATAGATTGCACTTTACAGCAGGGCATACATGCCACTGGTATAGAGCTTTTACTTTAAATCTTTAAATTATACATAATTGAAGAATTAGCATGATTGTATAGTTGGGAAGTGTGGTCTGTGAACCCACAACCTCTGACTAAAGTATAATATTGTACTCTTGGTTTGTGCTATAGACTAATGCATGCATACTTGCTTTTACAGTTGAGATATGCATGCTTAATTTGATATTGCAGTACTGGACTTTGGTTTCGGCTACTGAGTAATGCATGTATAGTTGCTTTTACAGTTATGATATGCATGCGCAATTGGCTATAACTCTATAAAATACCAGAACAGCTATCTTTAACTATTAATGCTAGAATACCACTACTATTCTGCTGCATACATACCACATGCCTCCCTCATCCTTGCCAATCTAGCCCAACGGATTCATACATTAACTTCCAGTCACTGGCAGCTGTGAAAAAAAACAGAACAAAACAGAATACCATTATTAATGCCAGTCTTGCCTATATTTAGGGGCAGCCCGTGGTATTGGACTGCCAGACTGCAGCCCCCTCAACTGAAACTAAAAGAAATAAAAATATAAACAAATAAATAAAAAAGTTTAAAAATTTGCGGACTTTGCACATGCGCAGTAGTCCAGACTGCTACTGAGAGTCTCTGCATGCTCCAGGCAGTCCTGATAGGAAAACATGAGGAACAGAGCTCCTAGAAGTCTATGCAGTTTTAAACTGCATAGACTCGCTGGGAAAACGCATCGGGGTCGGACTGCAATACTGCATAGACTCGCTGGGAAAACGCATCAGGTCGGACTGCAACACTAGCAATCTGGAATTGCTGCAGTCTCTCATCGGTGGGTCTGGAGTTGCAGGCGGGGTTTGGATGTACTTGCATTTATGGAGAAAGGACATTGAATTTATGGTGATTTACTTGCAGGTACGTGTGTTGGATTTATGTATGGTCAGTTTACTTGCAAGTGTGTGTGTGTGTGTAAATGCCCCAGGTGAAATATACTGGTGGTTAGACTCATGGTGGTGCGGTAGGAAATACCTCAGGCTTGAACCCTGTACCCTGTATGCAGGTGTTAAAGACTTGAGTTCCCTACTCACCACCATTTGTAAAAAAAATTGCAGATTTTTGCCTCATATTTTATCTGATCTGTTCCTCATAATATCTGTGGTTTGTAAATGTTGCAATGGTTGATATTTGATGGTGCAGTAGTAGCAATGTTGCCTCACAGCTGCAGGTTCTCAGGTTTGATTCTTGGCTGGGGTTCCTTCTTTGTGGGGTCTGTATCTTCTCCCTGTATTTGTGTGGGTTTGCTTTTATTTGATGGTGCAGTGGTAGCATTGTTGTCTCACAGCTGCAGGTTCTCAGGTTTGATTCTTGGCTGGGGTTCCTTCTTTGTGGGATGTGTATCTTCTCCCTGTGTTTGTGTGGGTTTGCTTTTGTGTCCTCCCATGTTACAAAGACATGTCGGCATTATTTCTCCCTGGGCCTCTGCTGAAAATTGTTTTTTTTGTTCCAAGTCAGACTGTCCTGATTAACAAATGTTAAATAAAATTGACAGGCATTTGAATTTCAGACTTCAGGTTTCTGAATGTTTAATTCCTTACATATTTGATGGTGCAGTGGCAGTATTGTTGCCTCACAGCTATAGGATTTGTGGTTTGATTCTTTGCTGTGGTGCCTTCTGTGTGGAGTCTGCATCTTATCTCTGTGTTTGTGTGGATTTGCTCTGGTGTCCTGCCATTTTACAAAGACATGTGTCTACAGTATTTCTCCCTGGGCCTCTGCTGAAAATTGATTTTGTTCCATCAGAAGTAAAATTGACAGGCATTTGAATTTCAGACTTCATAATCTTCAGAAAATACATAGTAAAACAACTTTTTATTCTAGAAATAAATATATAGTAAGACAACCTTTTATTATAGTAATTTTTTTTAAGTTTATAAGATGACTATTTGAAATTTGTCCTTATTTTTGGGACTGTAATACCCTGTTAGTGGCTTTGTCCAGGTATTTTGTGCTAAGGTTGACAGCTATGGCAAGAACTGAATTCACTGAATATGTTTGAGGGCTGCATTCCCTCATTACTGGGTTTGTCCAGGTGTTTTGTGCTAAGAGGTTGACAGCTATGGTGAGAACTGAATTCATTAAATGATAGCCATTTAAGTTTCAGTCTTCCTCTCTTTCACAAAGTAGCTGATATGGCGTAGTGGTATGTTGCTCTTGACTGTTTTGCACAGGGACCTTGGCTGTAAAATGTACGGTGGTAACACAGCATTTTTCTTTCACAAAGCAGGTGATTTGGCATAGTGGTATGTTGTTCTGACTCTTTTTTGCACAGGGACCTTGGCAGTAAAATGTACGGTGGTAACACCGCATTTTATTCTAGCAGCTTTCCAAGATTATACAAGCAATGTTTAATGTGTCCCTGGTTTTTGCCCTTTTGACCCACCCCAATAAATGTGGCTTTTTCCAGACTTCTTGTGCTGCGAAGTTGAGATGCAGTTGAGTATTGAGTAGATTTTACAAGGAGCTGAGAGTTGCGGGGGAAGAGAAGATTTGTGCTGATTATGCTAATTCAGCTCACATTGCTAATAGCACAACAGGTTGTGTACTTGCTTTTGATGCAGAAGGTTGTTGGTTCTACTCCCATAAGGGGTGAATGCTGCCGTACTGAAAGTTAAGATACTAACTATGAGCCTGTTATCAGTTTGCCATCCATTCCCTATTGCAATATTACTAGCTTATTTTTAATGTAATTTAGGCAATTTATTCCTCAGGGGCATCAGACACTTTATTTTTCGATGAAACCATGAAATATAAAGGTGATTGCTAGCAGCAACCTCTTCATTACAGATTTATTTAATGTAGAATTATTTAGATTACTTTTTTACTACTTCAGAGATTGTGCATATTTACTGATAATGGTGGACTGTAGAATTACGCATTTTTACTGATAACAGTGGACTGTAGAAGTTTGAGTAGACTTTATGATGGAAATGTTCTGAATTGGGCAGTTTTGTTTCATTGTTTACTGGAAAATTGTTCAAAGCAATAGGAAGGTGTATCAAAGAGCACATGTATGTTTCATATGCAAGGGGCCTATGATTTGAAAACAGCCCAGAATTAATCTTTATCTGCACGGGTAAAATGTATTTTCTTTGAATGTGGGTTTTAATGTTGTTTCAACGAATGTGAGTTTCAAGGGCAAAGAAGTTTTAATGCCAAGTTTGTTTAGCAGATGTCTTAGTGTTTGTGCTGTAAAATGCAAAATAAAACTTTCAAATAAAGTTCAAATCATCATAGAAGTAAATCAGTATGCACATTAGTGTTTATGGTAAATGGAGTGAAATAGCAAAGTAATGAATCATTGGAATGGCTGCAGGGGGAGGCTCCATTCGACCATGGTTTTGTGAGGGGGAAAGGCGGCAAACTTAGACAGCCCCAGCTGAACTATACCTCCCAACTGTCCAGATTTTCAAAGAATGAATAGGTTTTTTGCTTCTTATTTTTGGTTTGTTCCTCATAAAATTTGTGGTTTTCTGGCAAATCATTTAGGAATTAAGTCACTAAATAATGACACACTAGTTTCAGACTTCATAACCTTCAGAAAAATGCATGCTAAAGTAAGACCTGTTATATAAATATACTGTTTATATGTTCCCCCAATATATTTGGCCTTGTCCAGATTTATTGCATTAACAGGTTGAGAGGTACATGCAAATTGCTTTATAGAATTAGGCATAGCCAAACCTCTCAACTTTCCCTGAATTTGGCTCAAAATGTTGCTCTTCCCCTAATAATCCCTCTGCAAAATAGCAATTTTGGAAGAAAACATGGAGGGTTTACAATTAAGAAATAACTGTAATAATCAGAGTTATAGATTACTTTTAGTTCAGAAATGCATGTAGACTCTTTTATTTTGTCAGCTGCTCAAGTTAGCAGTACTAATATTAAAAAAGTGTCCCTTCTTTGACAGGTTCCCAGCTGTATTGTGTGGCTATTTTATATTGTTGCATCACATTTTTGGTCCATTTTTCATAAAATTGTTTTTTTGGCAAATTAGTGGTAAATCATTAAAGACTGAAGTTAGAAAATAATGACAGGCATTTGAGTTTCAGATTTCATATCCTTCAGAAAATTCATACTAATGCAAGACCTACTATTCTATTATCTTTCTAAGTTTATAAGAGCAATATTTAAAAATTGTCCTTATTTTTGGGCCTTTGTCCCACTTCTATGTATGGCTTTGCCCAGATTTCTTGCTCTGAGGGTGAGAGGTATGACAAATATGTTAGGGCCATCACCGTCAGCCAGAGACATTTCAAATTGTGACATACTTGTTGCACCCCACTCCCCCATGTAGTGACTCTAGATGTGTCCAAGCAAAGCAGGGAGCAGTTATGCAGTGTAAATGTGCAGGGTATCCCCCCATACAAGGTAGACACAAGTACTACAGTGGCTTTTCATCTGTTCTTGATTTTGCAGAATGGTCTGGTTTCTGTCATATTTTTGTACTGTTGATTTATGCTTATTACTCAAAGTGCCTGTTGCTCTGTGTTTTAAGTAGCAATGCTTTAATGACCATCAAGTAAGCTTGTCTGAGATCATAACATGCAAGTAAGCTTTAATAAGCATACTGTTAAAGAATTGCCAACATTGAAGCCTTTCTGTTGTTGCCATGCAGAGAATACTTAACCAGATGATGTATAAGCATTGGATATTGAAATGCATATGACAGTATTTGTAGTAAAGGACAGGATTACATTATTTTAAGAAGCTCATTACACTTGTTGGAGACTTCTAGTGATCTCTAAGGGCTTTACCAGTAAACTAAACAGAATGCCATTCATGTGTGGTCCATAACCTGTACAGTAATAATTTAAGCAATGTATCTTGAGCTTGTTTCTTGTTTGCTTTTCATTTTTACTTTGATCGTGTTTTCCCCATGAAATAAGTAGATAGTTGTCACGCAGCAGGTCTGTTTTGGATAAGAAACATTTTTAGAAGTGGGGGCATCACAGAGATTGCTACTTTCAGCATGTTACTTGGTGCTTTAATAAAGTTGAATATAAATAATAATTAGAACTGCAGTGCAAGGAGAAGTAGTTTGAGTTGAGTGCTGCTTGTTTTTCTTATACTTGATTTTGACTGGCATTCCCGTAATGTATTAAAAAAGTAATTTATTTTTTCATGTCTCACAACCTTTTTGTTTCCACCTATATATTAAGTAAGCTGTCATGCAGCCAATGCATTTAAATATTTTTATTCTTTTACACTTTATTTGTCTTGATTGGACTCTCATAATGAGGGTTTGGTACCCAAGGCAGCATATTTAATTAAAGTTAGTTTTTCTGGTTTTGAGCATAGCTCCTCCCCTTTCTAGTTGGCCGCACCCCTTCCCATTGCCCCCACCCATTCAGCTATCCCCTGCAGCCCCCCCTTTGATTTGAAGTCACCAGTCGCCACTGCCTATATTCAGCTTTTAAGTCTTATCAGCACTCTCTGTAGTTGATATTTACACATGTGTGGGATGTCCACAGTCTGCAGTCCTAAATTCCCCTATCCAATGATCAAATGTATCCCTCTTTCTCCACTGGAGGTCATTCTGGTGATAACTACATTGCTTACCAGCCCAGGGGATACTTTTGGCACTGGTTATTGATGGGGCTACACTATCCCAAGCTTCTGACTGGGAGCCAGAATAGTCCCTCTACAACAGCCTGGCACTGTGGATCCTCACTAGAAGTCCAATAAAAATCTTGGACTCCTGGACATCCGATCTCTATACCCTAAACCGGACACCTTCCCCACAAAAGCCTACTATGTCTGCCATAGATCTTCACAATGGAGAATGATGCTTTCACACCATTTCCAGTCATCTCATTTACTGGGAGTGCAAGCACACTATTTGAAAATGTTGCAATCTGCTTACCATCATGCAAACATGGTGTTGGGCAGTGAGCACTCTGAGCACCAAGTTTGAGCAATGGCAAACAAAACAATTTCAGGGTTATTGAATGTACAGGCAGTTGTATATGTGGGTTAGCAAATGTGTAGGCCATGACAGTCCAGATAGCTGAGATATACGTATAGGAATATAGTACACAATAAACCCACAGTCATACGTTTGAAAATAAATGTGATAATACATAAATAAATGAATACATAACTGACACAATACTAGTGCCACAGCCCTCATCCTTATAATTATCAGCTACACCATGTCAATTGTTATAAGTTAGAATGACTCTAATGGGAAGTGGAACAGCAGTAAAAGTGCATGGAATATGCTGTATTTGACCATGTGGATAGCTGTACTAAACTTATCTCTGTTGCCACAAGAAAGTTAAGAAAGCATTTGTCTATGTTGCAGTTCTTTGCTGTAAATTGCAAAATCACAACAGTAAAACAAAGGCTGCCCTCCCTGTACGAAAACACAGGACCATCTGTACTCCAACCCTACACTTACACCTGCTGTCAGAGGAATAGTTATACAACATTCCTTATTTTACTAATCATGCTTATGGTCTCACTTTTAACCATCACTCAACATTGTTTAGCATTTTTCACAATGCCTAATAATATTAATTGAATGCATTCAGTTTCTGTCTATGTCTTGTAAGGTCAGCTGTACAGTTTTTTCTAAGCAGCACATCACACTGAGCCCCCCCCCAAACTATAAAATGTTACTACACATGAGGTATTTCTAAACGGGTCTGGATTAGAACTCTCACTGCAATGCACCTTTAGAACACAGGATGCGTGCTTTATCCTTCTTTGCCACAAAAACAGCTTTACAGCAAAGAAGTTAAATCAATATGCATGCAACCACATCTACACTGATGTCAATCCTTATGAGTGTTATTTGTACATGTATTACTTTTGGATGTAGTGCATGCAGTGATCACACAACCTGTCATGAGTATTGCTTGCAAATATACAGCTCTGCCTTATATTTCTGTGTTTGTTGACAATTCTTCATTTATCTGACCAGTAATCGGAGACATGCAGTTATAAGCCATTCTATATTATTGGCCTTAATACGTGTAAGGATATTAAGTGGAAATAATATCATATGCAGTTGCCAACAAATGAAGGGCAGGTCAGATGTTAAGGAACACAACTTGTGACTTGTGTGCTGTTTTCTTACATTTCCAACCTTACATCTAGAAGTTTGTAGATATAACCTGACACACCCATTGGAAGTAAGACAGCTTGAAGTGCTGTTGGGTTTTCCTTCTCTCAACCACTAATCATTCACATGTGCAATCCATTAAAAACAAACATGGAGGGAGTGACTGATTATGTTTATATCTCCTACATGGATCCAAGTTTTGGGAATTCACTGCAGTTCTGTGTTCACACCTCATTTGCATGTTCACCATGCTAACAGCACTGAATCTACACCATATAAAAAGGCAACTGTGTAGCTAGGCAAACTGATGGAGAGGAAAGATGTATATCTTTGGAAGACTGCAAAAAAAAAAAAAAAACATTTTTGTCAGTATATATCTGTACAGAGGAGTATTGAACTTCAGAAGGTATGCTACCATTTTGTCACCTACGTACTGAAAAATCTGAAGTAAAGGATTTTACAGTTTTATTTGTATACATTAATTAGAACTGTACTGATGCCATGTTGGTCAAGTCATTTCAGAGGTATACATGAAGGCCAATACATGAAAATGGAATGCTGTGTGATAAATATGTACAAATGTTTCAAGTATATTCCTTTGATAGCAATTTTAGTGTTCTAAAGATGGTTTGTTAGCAAAAGGGTCATTTGCCTGTTGTTTTTGGGGAGCAAAGGTGAATTACTGTTACAGCACAAACAAGGATGGACTGTTTTTTTGGGGCGAGGAAAGCTGAGTTACTGTGATGGCACAAACAAGGATGGACTGTTCTTTTGTTGGGGGAGCAAAGGTGAATTACTGTTATAGCACAAACAAGGATACGTCACACTGTTACTCTCCTTGTTTTGCATCTTGCCTGTTGTTAGTATTTCATATCTCTAGACAGTATTATGTTTCTCTGGTGGGTAAGACTGCAAAAACCCTTTTCTTCAGTATATATTTGTACAGAGGAGTATTGAACTTAAGAAGGTATGCTTCCATTTTGTCACCTACATACTGAAAAATCTGAAGTAAAGGCTTTTACAGTTTTATTTGTATACATTAGTTAGAACTGTACAGATGGCATGGGCATGTTGGTCAAGCCATTTCAGAGGTCTACAAGATAGCCAATACATGAAAATAGAATTCTGTTGATAAATATGTACAAATGTTTCAAGGACAGTCCTTTGATAGCACTTTTAGCATTTCAAAGATGGTTTGTTAGCAAAATGGTCATTTGACTGTTGTTCTGGGTGGGGAAGAAAAGGGTGGGTTACCATTATAGCACAAATAAGGACAAACTGTTGTTTTGGAGGGAGCAAATCTGAGTTACTGTTATGGCACAAATAAGGACAGACTGTTCTTTTTGGGGGGGCAAAGGTAAGTTACTTTTATAGCACAAACAAGGATATGTTGTACTTGTTAGTCTCCTTGTTTTGCATCCTGCCTATTGTTAGTATTTCACATTTCTAGACTGATTTATGTTTCTCCAGTGGGTAATACTGACTGGCTACCTTTTCTGTTTTACCTGGAAACAGTTGTTTTGTACTTATGTGATACTAATGTGTATTATCCTTCAGTTGTCTTTTAGGACACATATGAGTATACCACCCATGCATGTCAATTCATATAGGTCCCTCTTCATTGAAGCCGAGAACCAAGTGATTGCAGATGGCTTCAAGCAGCATCGTGTTTTTATGCTGGAAAGGGGATGGGGAGATATGGCACATAGGATGCAAATATGGTGGCAGATAGTAGATGATGTCAATGCTGTGGGTAGCCAAGGCAGGAAATATGAGCAGGTGCTCCAAAAGGCCACTGACATGATCTCTTCTGCATGGAGGAGAACAGGTGCAGTGGGCCATTACCAGATGGTTACTGGGGGAGAGTCTGCTATGCAACCATAACTAACCCCAATGAAGAGTTTCTGGCCAATATCAGAGACCCAGACAGCTCTCAGTAGACTGCAGTACAGCATGTCCTGGATGTGGGAGCAACAGTTTCCAAAACAGCAAGCACATCCCAGGAGGAGCTTCTAGGTAGGCTTTGCTATCTGAATAGTTGCATACTGTTGTATAGTAAAACAATTGAAATCAATACATTAATTCTGTGTCACGCACCATTTTTTGGGGGCGGTTGAGGATTGCTACAGTTATAATCTTAGGTTAGATTTGTCAGCATGCTAATGTTGAAATTATAGTTAATATGCATATAAAGGGCTAAATGTATTACCCCTATGTTACTGTTAATTGTGATCATGTTGCCCTTACATCTTGCTTAACTTCTTGCAGGACCATCTGCACTACAGTAAGTATCTCATCTATATATGGTAAGACAAACATTTTTATGTCAGTACTGCTCAGCAGTTTAAGCAAATATTGTAGTGAGTGACACTGATCTCAGGCCTGTTGTGTGTATTGCTGCACTTTTAATAGTGGCAGGACTGTTGGTTTGTTAGACTATATTGCACTGCAGAAGTGCAAGTATTAATTTATTATTGTGTTTCTTGCTTTTTAACACAGGTGATCATGACAGTGGGAGAGTGTGCCCTGTGCCACCTAATTTCAGTATTTCAGCAGTCTCTAATGATGGTGGCCAAAGTGAGGCACAGTCATAGGTGCAGAGATTGACTCTGACACTGAGGTTGACATAGAACCATCCCCTGCATTTCCATCAGACACAGCCAGTAGGCCTATGCCTACCCAGTCTAGTGAGCCCACAGATATTGGACAAGTGGAGGGTGTGGAAATTGATGAGGAAAATGTGGCTACTTTGACTTAATTGCCTGTTATGTCTGGTCATAGCCAAAATATGGGAAAGGTGCCTCACAGAAGGCTTGATAGGGGTGCTTAGAGGGGGCCTGCTTTCTCTCCTCCACCTGGTGCAGGTGTCTCTTCCTGTGTCACTCAAAGTATGTTTAGGGCCATCATGGAGGAACAGGTATATTCCCATAGGTGCTCCAGACAAATGCTCATGGTTGTTGATGTGGCACAGTCTGACATGCATGACTGCCTCCACCGTGTTGCCAATTCACTGGATTGGATGAATGACATGTTGGAATGAGGGGTATTTGTGATGGACCAAGTGGTGTCTATCATGGAACAAGCAGTGTCTGTGATGGAACATCTGCTGGGAGGGGATCAGTATGCTCATGGCATAGGTCAGCCACATCATCTGCTGTCAGCCAATGTGGCTCTGCCCAATCCCACTCCCATTGTTGCAATACTTCCACTGCTTTATCAGTGAGTGTCCTGTCCACACCCAGACATATCAGGCCATGGGGTCATGGTCCTAGGCAACCCCATGAAGGGAGCTCATCCATCAGATATCAATCACATTCAAGTAGCAGCACTCTGTCTGACTTTGGGCAGGAAAGGTGCCATTGCAACTCCTGGCAGAGCCAGATCTCATGGTCAGGGAGGATAATGATGAACTGCCACCTCCACAATTCATGGCTGACACCTATCTAACATACCAAAAACATAGAGCCAGCACAGAGCTGGGCTGTGTTCATGCAAACACTCACACATCAATTTCACCTGGAGGACCTCTACAGACACACAATAGTTTCTCATTTTATCTCTCTGGCCATTTGTTGGTTTATCCACATGCCTGCCTTCTTCTCCTTCTTACTCAGACACAGTGACTGACCTTTGTTGTCAGCCTAGGCTTCCTGCCCCCCCCCCCCCCCCACACACACACACACACACACACAAAACACCCTGTGCAAGTGATGATAACTGTGTCATATCCATGTTTTCTATCTTTTTGATTCAGGGATACAAAAGCTTTGTGTATGATGCTCAGGGTGCATAGCTGACTTAGTGCTTAGTATATCTGCATCTGTGGTGTTGAACATGATAGTTGTACCTTTTACTTATATTGACCTTAGAAAGCTAGACAGTTGATAACATCAACATTTCCCACCTTCATAGTGAATGATCTTGTGAAAGTTGTGAAGTCAGAAACTGCAATGTATATCATTACTTTCTAACTTATCTCTTTACTCATTTTCCAGTACAAACATATGGTGCTAAATGAGGCCATGCAGTGATCATCAGTAGCTTTGAGAGGTATGACTGCATGAATCTTTGATGCCTGAGGCCTGCTACTTACTAATAGACACATATAAGTCAAATAAGTCTCTACTGTCACATGTTAAGGTATGTTCTGTACAGATCTTCCACTTTTTGCTAGCTTACCATAACAAGTAATGAAATACAAGGATATGCCACATGGTCATGCTAGTAAACAGTATACTCCAGGCTCAGGATTTAGCTTGTAAATCCAGCAGCTTTAGTTCAGGGCTGACTCTTTCTGATGCAAACAGTAGACAGCCAATGGATGGGGAGGTAAAGTTTGTGTGAGTTGCCTGGCATCATATATACATATACATATATATATATATATATATGTATATATATATATACTTATATATATAGGTTTACTATCACTGTTCGGAAATCAGAACACCGAACACTGTAAATGACGAACTGAGTATTTCAGTGAAGTCGAATGTTGAACTTGTCGACTACATAGAAATGCTCAAATCTGCTCAACATTCTACAGCAGATTTTTGCAGGGAGGCAAGCCCCCATGCACCCCCCCCATGTGCACCCCCCACACCCCCCTACTTATATATACAAACACTGAGATCACACTACACTGAGGAAAGGGTACATTTCCCGATCCCCACTATATTGCGATCTGCACTACATTGTCAAACCTTGCTTTAGCGAATGTTCATTATTGGACGGTTCAACAATGCCATAATCGCACTTCTGGTACTGTTACCTAAGTTTTGCACATTATATATATATATATATATATATATATATATATATATATATATATAGAGAGAGAGAGAGAGAGAGAGAGCTATATATGTGTGTGTGTGTGTGTGTGTGTGTGTGTGTGTGTGTGTGTGTGTGTGTGTGTGTGTGTGTGTGTGTGTGTGTGTGTGTGTGTGTATCGGTGTGTATAACCATTGTGTCAGTGTACTGTTTCACTGATTTACTTACAGTGATTCTGTAATAACAATATTATACAAAATATATCAAGTCTAGTCTTCAACTAGCTACACTTCTTCTGTTGCAAGAGCATACATTGCTAATTTGATAATCAAGCATATAATGTTCTAGGCTAAATGCAATGAAAGAATATGGCTTCATTTGACCTTGACCTTAATTATTAATGCATGAGTCTAATAAGTAATAAAAGCCATTAGCATCACTATAGTAGCTTCAACAAAGTAGCTAGTATTTTAACTAAAAAAATATATTGGCAAACATCTCTATGTTTTCAGCACATGATACTAATATATGCAACATGCCAGGAATTACACAACAGTGAATTCTGGATTAGCTCAACTATTCCCTAATGACAGGTTTTAAGTCATTGTATATATGGAATGGTATAATGATACCTTATGAAAAAAGAACACAAGGAGTTGAAAATTAGAAATAAACAGAAATAAGTCAGAAGTGCACACAACTACAAACAGGCCATACATATTTTAAGTGAATGGAAAAGTCTGAGCACTTAAGCTGCACACTAACCAAGTGGGTCAATGGTACAGCAACATCAGAACTGTTTATATTGTGTGTGCATGGAAGTGCAAGAACTGGGAAAAAAACTGTTATGAGAAATATATCTGTCAGTTTGTTTTTGATCAGCTGACATTTTTGGTGGGTGGGAGCTTGAATTGAATGAAGGAACATGGATCCTCTAGAAAAACAATTTTGGGGAAATGTAATGATATTGAGAATTGTCTGCATTAGTAAGAAACAGTCTTGGAAATGAAATCATTTTAAGTTTTTCCATAGAACTGAGGTGACTGTTACTTAAAGAACCTTCTTATCTTTATTAATGAGAATGTTACGATTAACCTTGAAGCTTACATACAGAGAAAGTACTTGTGGTAACTCGAAAAAAAGTGCTACATAGGATCTGAAACATTGAAACACCATGTTAGGATACAATGATAAGACTAAGGTTTTAAAAAGGCAAGTATTGAGCCTTGAGTTGGCCACTTTTATCCCCCCCAAAAATTATTAAAAACAGCAGGCATCCTGAAAATTTAGGAGAAAAATATTTTCTTGCTTTCCTCTAAATATTGCAGAACATTATCATACGATATCTTAAACACCTCATTATGGTATAAAGCATATGTTGATGCTCTTAAAAGTAAACTTTCGAAACCCTAATTGCCTCCCAGAAATTGCACTTACAATAAATACTCTCAGCAAACTCAGAAACACTCAACTAAAATGCAAAAATATGCCATTCACAAGGCTAAGGACAAAGTCATGATCAGTAGACTCTCAGGTACCAGGATCAACCAAACTGTGTATACACTCAGATTACTGAATCACAAGTACCAGTATGAGTCAGTCATAGTCCATGTGGATGTAAATGACTTGTGACATACACCCCTAGACTATATGATGGAAGACATAATGGCACTCTTAAAATATGTGCCCCAGGCCAGTATGAGCCTAGCATTGAGTGGTTTACCTTCATATGCTCTATGGCTACATCTTTAAAACTACTGCCACGAACTGCAAACCTCGAATTTCCAAAACTGCAAAAACCGAAGCGCTGAATTACAAAAGCTTGCCCCCTTTCTGACCTATGGTAGCACTTGTTTCAGCAATGGAGCTATCGCAAATGTTGAAATTCGATATTATTTCAATGTTTAGGGAAATCAGCGTGACGGAATTCGCCTAAATGGTTCGCGTATGTGCACATTCGAAGAATGTGCTTTCAAACATATGAAGGTAAACCACATTGAGCTGCATTCTACTTTCTCCAAAGATGATGCCATAATATGAACAAGGGATAACTGAATTTACTATTTCACTTAGGTTTTGGTGTCATTCAAAGCCGGTATAATATTTCTCAATATTGGAAGACATGGCCAACAGATCAGACTGCTTTCATAAGGATGGTCTGCACCTGACACCTGTAGTATTTCAAATATTGGATAAACCTTGCCCACCCCCATAGTGTTGCCAAACTGATAAACCTTGTGACTTATAAAAGTCAGCCCAATAAAATCTAAAGGTGTTACTGCTCAGTGCCAGGAGTCTAAACAAGAAACTCTACTCCCTGCAAGCCTCCTCAACCTTGAGAACGCATGCATCATGGCAGTTACTGAAACATATTATAAAGTCATGGAAAGCACCCCAACAGTGCAGAACTGTAAGGCTTCCACACATTTAGAGCAGCTTCTACACATGAGGAGACAAAAGGTAGAAGCCTCTCAATTTATATCAAAAACAACCATACTTCAAGGCTGGTCAAACAGTATGATTCACTTGAGCTTCCCAACAACAAAGTACCAAAGGAAAAAAAACATGTAATACGCTTCCATGCTATAGGCCCACCTCTATGACCCAGGAAACCTATAACATATACCGAAACATGCTAGAGACACTCCCCATTCATCCCAATGTCAAATTTATTAGGAAAATTTAACTATCTCAATATAAAGTGCCAACCATTCTCAATATAAACTGGGAACCATTCATTACCCCAAACATGTACTCCCAGAGATTTCTGGGTTTTTGTAAATGTAAACACCCAGGACCAGCTAGTCCATACATCTACAATGGGCACTAACATTCTGGACCTGGTCCTTGCAAACATTCAAACATGGGAAAACATTGCAACCCCCCCCACCCCCGAGTACACATACACACACACACACACACACACACACACACACACACACACACACACACACACATGCACACAAGCACACACACGCACACACACGCAGACACACACAGACACACAGACACACACACACACACACACATACACACACACACACACACACACACACACACACACACACACACACACACACACACACACACACACACACACACACACACACACACACACACATCTGTAAAGTCCTCTCTGATCAAGTCAGAGCTGTCTACATTGATATAAAAATAAAATCATGGACCCCATCTAACCTGGGAACCTTTAGGAACTATTCTAAGGTGAACTTCTTGCTATTACATTATCCCCTGGTAAAAATTTCAAGCCCACAAAAAACATGAGAACACTGCTGCCTATGCAGAATTGTTCACAGAAAGTCTATGTTATCATATAAATAGTTGCACAGATACAGTTGCAACTATGCAAAACAAGTACATAATTATCTCAAAAAAGCAAGCCATCTGGGTGAAATCCCAACATCAATAGGCTGTAAAACAAAAGAAAGAAAATTATTGCAAAAATGATGAACAGCATTGCCCAGCAGATAAAAACTCTCTCATCAATCCAAACAGAAAACTCATAGAGTTAGTCAAGTCTACCAAAGCCAGATTTAAGGTTAAATATCCTCATAGGCCAAAGACAAGGACAAGGTTTTCCTCAGTTATGTCTGCAGCCTCAAAAGCAGTACACAACACTGTGCCAAAAATAATTATTAATGGAGCCACCTATACTGAGCCAAAAGATTTAGCAAATCTGCTGGCTGACAAATTTAGCTCCAAGTAACACCTCTATCCCCTCCAGATTCCCCATGGGATATACCCTCACATATAACTCCCCCAACTGTCACTAGGAAACAGGTCCTCAATGCAGTCTCCTATGCCAAAACATTGCATCAATTGGTCCAGATAGTATTCCAGGGTAGCTCCTTTATAGCATGAAACAAGACCTATCAGGACCAGTAGAATCACTGTTTAACCATAGCCTCCAGACAGGCTTCATGTCAAGTGAATGGAGGAATGTAATTGTCTTCTCTCTGCACAAGACAGGCTGTCTCCCAACCCCAGTAACTAGAGACCCATAAGTCTGACTAGTCTTATGTAAAGTCATGGAAGGAATTATTATGGAAATGATAAACAATGACATAAGAAACCTTCAGACACTGGATCCAACCCATTCTTTTTTCATCAAGGGAAGGTCATGCCTGCTCCACCTTGAGGACTTCTTTGAGAAGATCACCAAAGCAATGAATCAGGACAAAATGGTGTATACTCCCTACCTTGAACTCACCAAGGCATTTGACCCTATAGCCCACTCAGGCATTATAGACAAGCATAAAATTAGATATAAACCCATATGTCACCCACTGGATAGTCAGCTGCTCACACAAGAAGTTAGGATAAGGAAGTCTACTTCCACAAAGAGAACAGTCACTGGTGGAATCCCTCAGGGATCTGTGCTCGGTCCGCTCCATTTTTGCATCAGCTTCTCAGAAGTCAAGGCCAATGTCAAAGGCTTCTGGCTGACCAAGTTTGCAGATGACTGTAAATTAGATGGAGTCATAGAATTCCCCAAAGACACAAATACCCTTCAAGAAGGCCTGACACAGATTAATAACTGATGCTAGAGGCATGGTCTAAAATTCAATGCAAAGAAATGCGTAATAGATTTCTTTGGGAAAACTACCACATCAATAATAAATCCCTTAAAGAGCCAGTAGTCAGGTACATAGAAATATATGTAGATAGTTACCTGGCTTTTGACCATGATGTGTCTAGGTGTGTAAGGAAATCTGTGTTGTGCAACTTGTAAGTAAGGGTATGGCATCTAGGTTCAAGGATGTCATTATTCCACTGTACTTGATCCCCATCAGACCAGTCATCGAGTACAATGGTGCACTCATTGGTATGTACCTGAGCAGGCACATACAATAACTGGTATATCCACAGAGGTTATTCACAAAAAGAATGCAGAATGTCAATGACATGTCCTATGCAGGCTGGCGCAAAGCTGTATCCCTGTACTCTGTGACCTAAAGACTGCTGAGAGGCGAACTTTGCCTAACATACAGTGATCCTCTGATGCTGCTCTGATGGACCTGCTGCGCTTTCATAAAATTAATAGCACCAAATTCCCAAACAAATGGATGAGGATAAAATGGTGCATATTCATTTATCTTGAACTTGCCAATGCATTTGACCCTATAGCCCACTCAGGCATTATAGACAAACTTACAAAATTATATTATAAACGTATATATAAACCCATAAGTCACCCACTGCATAGCCAGCTATGAAACAAGAAGTTATGATAGGGAAGCCTACCTCCACTAAGGGACCAGTCATTGGTGAAATCCCTCAGGGTTGTGTGTTAGGTTCACTCCTTTTGGCATCTACTTCTCGGACGTCAAGGCCAAAGTCAAAGGCACCTTTGCTGATCAAGTGTGTAGATGACTGCAAATTAGATGGAGTCGTAGAATCCCTCAAAGACAAAAATGCCCTCCAAGAAGGTCTGACACAGATTAAAAACTGGTGCAAAAGCCACAGTCTAAAAATCATTACCAAGAAATGCACAGTGGTTTCCTTTTGGAAAATGGCTAACCCTGGAAACCACCACATTGATAATAATACACCCCTTAGAGAAGAACCAGTAGTCAGGGACATAAAAAATCATGTAGACAGTAGCCTGGCCTTTAGTCATGATGTGTCTAGGGTAGTAAGGAAATTGATGTTGCATAACTTGGAAGCAAGCGCATAGCATCTAGGTCCAAGAATGTCATTATTCTACTGTACTTGGCCCTCATTAACAATGCACCCTTCATATTATACCTGAGCAGGCACATATAACAACTGAAATAACCATAGAGGTTCCTCACGGAAAAGAATACAGGGTGTTAATGACACGTCCTCTTCAGGCTGCCTCAGATCCTTATCCCTGTACTCTGTCACCTACAAATTGCTGCAAAGTGATCTTTTTCTGGCATACAGTGCATCCTCTGATACTGCTCTGCTGGAACTGTCACACATTCACAAAACTAATAGATATAGAATTCCATAATCTAGAGACCTAAACTCATCTATGACATTAATATGATATTTTGGAGGGACACGTATGTGTTTCAGACACTATCTCTTCTCTGAAACAGGCTTTTCATCCATGTGAAACAGAGTTCTTCCTTTACCCAATTCAAGTATAACTTGGACCAGTGGATGTGGAATTGGAACTTTATTCCTGGTTTGACACCTATATCTCAATTAGTCAGAAGTAGCCTGTAAACTGCTAGATTGTCCAAGCCCAAGCCTACATATAGATGCCTTAAAATAATCTTGGGATCAAAATTGTCAGATATGTTTGGGTAGCAAGACCATGCTTACAAAGGACTCAGATTATAAAGGTAGGAGAATATCATAGGATTTTGATTCCTCATCAATAAAGTATATACTTATATTCTGCAAGCATAAATACATATTTAATTTTGCTAATAGGAGACCTGATGAAAAGACAGATCACAATTACCATAACTGGGTAAGCAGGAACTCAGTGACCAGTATTTTATTGCATTATTCTTGGTAAAGTAAGCTATTGTAACTACACCTTTTCTGTCATGTTTGAGGAAAACTTTTAAAAAAAGTTGTAAGATTTTTTTTTAATTACTTAGACTGAGAACTGGCTTTATAATGCTGATAATCATATGCTTCTTTTCAGATGCAAATTAAAAGCACTTGTACAGTTCAGCAACTTATTTAGGATCACGTGCTTAGCAAGTGGAGATTAAGGTGTGATGTTATGAGCTAGTGACATCTATGCCAGGGAGAGTAGGGCAGTACATGTGTACGTATGACAGCATAGTTAGCTGGAGTTTTGTAAAGAATTTTAGGTTAGTTGACTATCATACTGATTTGTACATATATTTGAGTTAAAAATATATTTGTAAATTTACTTGTGTTAAAAATGTATCAACAGTAGATCCTGTTGGACAAAAAGAATGTATGCAGGTATATTAGGCTGTATTGTTTTAACTGATCAAATGTGTATGTTTATCAGAGAACCCTGGAAGGGTTGAATGTTTGAAATTGTGTTATAGTTTTCATATGCTGCCACAGATATTAGCAAACCTCTGTGTGTGTATTGTACCAGACTCTGGTGACCAGAGGTGAAGTCATCCTCTAACCAGCATCTGGTTTCTTTGGAACCCTCACAGCAGTGCTTTGGAATCTGATAGAAATTATTTCTGACAGGATATGTATCTCACACATTCAAATAGACAAAGACAAACATCATCTGTTTTTTGCTGTGGTAAGACACTCAGCACACATAAGCTTGCCCTGCCTTAGTAAGTAGTAAGGGAACAGTAATTCTTTAGTTAGGTGGGGACAGCGCGAATAGTTTAGAATTGTTTTCTGCATCTGTGAGAAACTATCCAACTGTATTGTTTATATCTCTGTGGTTGAAACTCTGTTTATTGCATTCAGTATTCTCCTGTTTTCTGTTTTATTATTTATCATTAAATATTGTAATGCCTTTCATTGCAGCTGGTCCTTTAGAGAATATTTTTAACATCTTGAGACTACTTATGCTTGTTTAAGTGACACTGTCGCCACTCCTGATAGCCTTGCTGTTTTAGTTATGCTCTACCATTTGTGTTAGTATTAGTTTTACACAGTATAATTGGTTACCCTTTTTAAGAGCCTTAGAGTAGCTGACTGGTAGCAGCATGACTGCCTCAGAGTCTGGGCAAAGAGGGGCACAGCTAGTAAATCTGTGCCAGCTTTTGCCAGGTGTGTATGTGTGTGTGTTAAACTCAAATATCCAAGTGTGTGTGCGTGTGTGTGTGTGTGTGTGTGTGTGTGTGTGTGTGTGTGTGTGTGTGTGTGTGTGTGTGTCTGTGTGTGTATGTGAGCTACTGGAAAGAGGAACATAGAGCTCTAAAGTGGTCAGTGTGGATATTTGTGTAGGTCTGGAGAGGGAGAGTCCTGCCCCAGGACTGAATGGTGCTCCCTGTGTGCTCTTACAAAAAATTGTGCTTGATGCAGGGAACTACATCTGAAAATACTGCATTAGTCATCCATCTTTGCTCTTAGTGAATGTCCCTCACCAGGGACTTTTCAGAGAACTACAAGGGACACTGTAAGAATTTTCCAGGAATCATCCTCAAAGGACCTGCATCAGTTCCTTTACTTGTTTCTCCAGAATAGTTTCCACAGAATGTAGAGGACAGAAACAACACTATGTCACCACGTTATGATATAGCCCATTTATCTGAAGTCCTCAGTGCCATTTGTTATATACCTAACACCTTCAAGGCCCTACTAGCTCAACACAGAATCAAGTATGTCAACTGGAAGGGCTTCTACTCCATCAACTCCCAGGTGTTGTTCTATGTGCAGGATATTATACAAAATGGTTTCTGATATTTTTAATTTCTCCAAGTCTTTTGGGTTTCTAATACCATGACAGGAATGGACCCCAGTCCTTAGTTAAAGTGCGATTAAAGTTCATGAAATTAGTATTGTTTCACTCTTTGATGTTAGCCAAAAGTGCTCTTCGCAGCACCCGTAATGTGCCCAGTAATGACTCCTTCTGCAATTTCTTACAGTGTTACATGAATTGGTAACACATCTAAATACAACTGTAAATTCTTTTTTATAAGACCAGTTGCTCCAACTACTATTGGAACTGTCTGGGTATCTTTCTTCCACGCGGCTCTCATTTCTGCCTGCAGATCAAGGTATTTTATGACTTTGTGTCTCTCTGTACGCAAGACACTGTAGTCACTAGGTGTGGCAATTTCAATGATCAATGCTACTTTTGTCTTCTTTTCTTGGACCACTATATCCGGTTTTCTAGCATCCCATGTGATATAAACTTCATAATTTTCTATGTTTCTTTGTGGCTCATGTTTCCAGTGTTTTTCAGCCACTTTGATACCATAATGTTTGCATAATCTCCAGTGTAACAGTCTTGCTACATTATTATCCCTTTCAGTATACAGTCCCTCTGCCATTAGTGCATCGCAACCAGCAACAAGGTGTGTGACTGCTTCCAGTTCGGTTTTACAAAACCTACATATGTCTGTTTCTCCCACATGTTCAAAGGACTTTGTAAACCAGTGTATACATAGCCCACCCACTGTCTTGGGCTGTCAATATTAACCTTTCATTTCTTGATGTGAATTCACCTCTCCTTAACCATACCTGTGTTAGTTCTTGATCAACATGAGGCTCTTCCAGAAGTTTTCCATACTTGCAACTATAATTATGTTTTTCCACATTTCTTGCCTTCCCATCTGGTCCTTTGCCTTATATTCTTTATTTTGCTTTTTAGCACATTCGGTTGCTGCCTGTTTTTTATCTACTTCTGGTTTGATTTCCATTCCTGCTTTACACTGATATGCTTCTGCTAAATTAAGCAGAGATGTCATCTTTGATGAATTCTCCTCTTTCTTTTTTATATGTTTCAAATATCTCTTGGTTTTGTTGTTTATATTTTCTCACTTCGTCAGAGGCTTCTTTTTCCAAAGAGATCAGAGCTTCTTGCTCTATATACTGTTTTTCAAAAGTCTGTTGTATTAATGAACACACATTTTTATTTGAAGCTTGTGACAGTTTTTCCTACAGAAATATTTTTTCTTTCCTCTAATTTCTCTCTTAATCATTTTGTATATATTGTGTCCGGAAATTCTGGGCTTTTTACATAATAGTAACAATACATAATTTCTTTCTTATCCTTAATAGCCCACTCTATCGTCTTTATGGTTCTTCTTTGGCCAATCATTTTTTGTTGTTTTTGTGGACTGCTGCATCCTTCTACAACGGGGGGGGGGGGGGGGCATCCTCCCTGTCGGCCTGGCCTGGCCTCATTGTAGGAATGTTTCCATATTTTGAGGATTCTACACTGTCATTTTTTTCCAGCCCTGGCACCAGTACGCCTACCAGGATTGGGCACACTTTTATCCTTTGTATTGTGCACCCAGCTGTCATTTTTATTTTTGATTTACTTCTGTCCATGATATATGCTATATAAATACAGTCTATATATCAGTGTCGCCTTGGTGAGATTTTGAGAAAAACAGGGTCCACTTCGCGAAGGTACTCATCAAGACTTGAGGATGAATTCAATTTCAGCACTACTACTACTCTCCTTTTTTTTGCTGACTTTTCATCTCTCCATTAGAACCCCTGGTTCTGTGTGCCAGCTAGGTAGTTTACATAACTCCTACATCTGGCACAAGTGCAATCTCTGCCAAAGCTTTGTGTTAGGGCACCTCTCAAATTGTCCTCTTCATGGTAGGTGGACACACTGGTAGTTATATAGGCCAGTATATATAGTTCCTCTTCAAGCAGGCAGCATGACACATAATGTTATCCACAGTTTTGTGTTGCAGGTGATGTTGGATATGTAGTGAGATTGTGGATGATTGCCACCATCTGAAAACATCAAGACCATAGCTGAGATGGCTCACGACACTGTACATCCAAAGACACAAACCATTGTCGAATTTGTGTTTGAACACCTAAAGAGATAGCTCAATTGCTTGAACTTATTTGTTATTTATTTATTATTTGTTTACCAGGAAAGTCCGGCTTGGAATGATTCAAATTTCAGCAGAGGCCTGGGGGGAAACACTCCAGACACATGTCTTTGCAACATGGGAGGAAACCAGAGCACCTGAAGGAAACCTACACAAACACAAAGAGGACATGCAGACTCCACAAAGAAGGCACCCTAGCCAAGAATTAAACTGGAGAATCTCTTGCTGTGAGGCAACAATGTTAACCGCTACCCCACTGTGCTGTCCAAACTTATGTGTAGATGCATTGCAGTATGTACCTCACATTAGCAATGAGATATTCAAGGTGGGCTGCAAGTAACATTATATGATAATATGCATCCAGATACCACAATATTAGAACATCACCGTACAGCCTAAATGACCTGCCTCAACACCATAGGAGGAGTCAGGAGCAAAGACATTGCAGGAAAATGGTATAGTGATACTCCATGCAAGACACAGGTGCTCACAGTAAAATATGGCACTGGCAAAGAGATGAAGTCCAGTTCACAACTATAAGCTATGATGCACAACACAAAATAGACTGGTGTGTGCAATATGAAAATCCACAAACAGCACAAACACCAAGAACCAAAGATGAACTCAGAAGATGATGAGACCAGCAACCACTTAATAACATCTTATTGTAAAAGGTAGTCAAGCGCTTTTGTCTAGTAACATTCCAGTTTGTAATTATTTAAAAATTGTCATTGGTTATTAACATCACATGACTTTTGAACTCATGTATTTAAGTGATTGTTTGTTGGTTATATGGTAGTTCTGAAGAAGTCTGTTACTGGACAAAAGCGCTTGATTGCCTTTTACAATAAAGTGTTATTAAGTGGTTGCTGGTCTCATCATCTTCTGGGTTCATCTTTGGTTCTGTGTGCATTATGAAACACAGGTTATGTAACTGACTGGCCATGCTATGAATTACCCATACAGGTTAGTAGAGTGTGGGCAGGACAGTGTCATCATTACTGTTTGCACATACAGAGGGCAGTGCAGTGGCAACAGTGGTATCATACTGTCAAGTTTTATGAGAGGTGGATAGATAGGCCACTGAGGTAGGTAGCAGGGTGGGGGAGTCAGGGATTAGACCCTCCCGTGACAGGAAGGAGATGCTGTGTAGTGAATGTTGGTTGTATATAATGTGCTGACCAGCAGTTTTGTAGTTTGCTTAACTATTGTAGTAATAGTGATGGCATAGCACTTCAGTAGCATGTATAGTAATCATGATGTCATATCCCATGTTGGAAGCCAATAGATGTATGCATCCATGGCCTTGAAACTAGACATGGATAGGCATGACACTCTGTTGGCCAGAAGAGGGTTTTGATGATGTAGAACTGCAAGACCAGGAGCTGGTGGACTAGTGATGCTTTCCAGGTGTGGATGTGGAATGTCTTTAGTCATGACTGTGAGACAGGATACATCCAGGTGTCCTGGCCACTGTGGATAGAAATGATAGTGATATGGTTTCTAGAACTGTGTGTCATCTGTGTATGAACCTCATACCTGAAACCTCCTATTGACACATACAGAATTGCCAGCAGATGCAGAACAGAAGGTGGCTATCATTTGTCTAATGGATGCATCAATGGACAATGTGTGGGTTACCTAAGATCTTATCAGCACTGTTTACTCCTTTTCCTTATAGTCATGTCACAGTGTAAGAGTTACAGGTCATTCTGTAAGCTACACAAGTGTTGTACATCATCATCAGACCATTTACTCCACTTACCATGGCATTTGTCATAGTGGTCTGTGCCTGGATCAGTGATCTGCACATCACTAACCCAGGTCAAGTTTCATGTTCAGGTCATGGAAAGCCTTGACCACCAATAATCCTCTTCTCAATGGTGCATGCACCCATGTCAGAGCAGTGTGCCATCTCTAGTGGTGATGCCTGTGTATCCTGGTTGAGAATTGTTTGGCATCAAGCACTGTTGGCGATTAACTTCCAGTTTGCCCCTTCACTGTCACATGTCTGGGAGATATGAGTGTCACTATGTCATCTCTCAGTGCCATGTGCACAGTGACATTATTATCAGACTCAGTGACCTGCTGACATCAGGAATGTTCTGTTCTCTGATGTGAGATTGTCTACCAATGGATCCTGTAAAAACATAACTATCACAGTGGAACATGTGCCTTGGGCCTCACCAACCCATAGCATACATACTGGAACATCACACAATCTGTGAAGACCATATGAGCCCATACATACATTGTGATGAAGGGAGTTGCCCTCACAACCCAGATGTGCATGAAGAAGTGATATGCAAGGGTCTTTTGCTGAGTATATACCCTTTATATGCAGGTCTCTGCACAATGTAGAAATTTACTTTCTATTACTTCGGTGCATCCTCTACAGATATTTGGGCAGTAGTCCTCATCCCAGCTCCAACACCCAAATAATCACTTGGTGTAAGGGTCTGCTCACAATCATCAGACTGTCATGTTATGATCTTTTCCAACTCTATGAATTAAACATGTGTGGCTGGTCCATATGCTGTGTTGGGCATGTTCATGGAAATATTTCACTCTCAGTATGATACATTTAAAGGGCTGAAGAAGTTTAACTATAATATTAACTTCTGAAGTAAGTTAATCCTGTATTGTATTAGCCCACAAGTAGATATATGTTCCTACTTCTTTTCCAAACTGCTCCTTCAAGAAAATGCTTAATATTAAGTTATATTACACTGTTTCATGAAATTAGTTTATTTGACTCTTTGAAATCATAACAAAGATTTTGTTTTTCATTTTATTGAATTACTTGATGACAGAAGGTGACAAAACAGTGTATCTAATTGTTTCTTAACTTCATTTAACAGCATAATGGCTTCACATCAGCTTCTCTTTCCATTCTCACCTCTTCTGCACCTTCTTAAATTGTTAAATGTAAAATAGCCAAAATAAACAAATAAATAAACAAATAGCAGAAAACAGTGGCTCCAAGCAACGAACACCAAATACTCCAAATACTCCAAAAAATAGCGTACGAAATCTTTAATTACCGCTTTCATCAACTGACTTCCTCAGAATGCCGTCACCTCATCCGCTGCAGTTCAGTCAAACAGAAAACACACACAAATGTCATACACTGATGCCGAAGAGAAATCTTTGGTAAGGTCTCCTATAATTTGTAAGAACGGGCATCAGACAAAAGTCACCCCATCTACTCCCTGCAAACCTTCATTACCAACTCACTAATGACAAATTTGTTCACAGTTAGATATTAGTAAACTAGATTTTGACAAAAAATAGTTTAGTGATTTATGACTCATTTATTAAACATACATTTCCCCCACTCATTAGCCTGGATAAAGACAGGGTTACTGTCAACTGCTTTTCATGTGCTAGATTCAGATATTACAAAGGCCCTCAAGACTCTTTCCTGAAATTAGCATGGCTATAATATGGTAGCGGTCCATGTGAAAGTTTATGATCTGAGGTACAAACCCCTGAGGGACATGCAGAGAGACATGCCAACTTTCTGTTTGTTTGTCAGACGCAGGGAAGATGCTGGTCCTGAATGGAATCCTACCTTCATCAAGAATAGTGGAGCATGCAAAAAAATCTAGTAGATTTAGGATTTTTGCTTGGAAGTGTTTGCAAGTATTTATATACCCCCAAGCCCCAATGCAAACTTCAAAGAAATATTACTTAAGTACATAGCAAATGCTAGAGGTGTGACAGAAAAAAGAGAGGTAACTGGGGGATATGTTTTTGGGAGTGCAATGAGTAGGCAGACTACAAATTCACATCAAAGTACTCTGTCAGAAATGTTTGTTGTACAAATGGCTATAACTAACAACATATTTTTTCTGCTGGGACACAGGATCTGAATTGCATATACATAGTAAGGCCTTATTAAGTTTAATGCCATTAGCCACTAGATAAGTAATTACTAGTAAATGGAAATCAAAAGCTAAATTGACTGTAATTGAAGTATTGAATATTATTACAGAGATAAAAAACTAGAGGTGGGATTTTTAAAAAAGGGAAAAAACAAATTACATAAAAATACATGGAATTTATGGAAAAATATATGATAATGTTCAGATATAGCAATAAGGTTTAAGGGAATGCATGCATTGAACAATTTATGTAATGCTGGAGTGAACAATTATTAAAAGAAAAAAAACATATACTGTATGTGATGCATAATTGATTAAATACCTGGTGACATGCTAGGAAATTCTGATATGCATCAGTCTGGGGCAAGGGATGGTTTGTATCTCTCTTACAAATGTTTCTGGAATCTGGCAAAAGCCTTTGGTGTCCCCCTGGTGCCTTTTTAGCTAGAGTCCATTCAGTGGTCATCCCAAAGTAGAAATCCCATTTATTTCTGATCTGTATTTCTTTTTCTCATAGTCAAAAAGTCTCAAGTCTTGTTCAGTTTTGAAGTGTTCCAGTGTGTGGACCATGCACATGCAGTTTCATAGACCTGGCTTAAATGTAAATAAAGAACTCCTTCAATACCTAGCTCCTTCCATACCTAACTATCACAAGTGACATGGCTCGGGCTTGGTGGAAAATGCATCAGTGTCCCCATATTTGCCCAGGGTCATGCCTCATCTAGACTGATACTCAGGAACCCTATAAATGACCTCCTAGAGCTTCCATATACCATGGACAAGACAAACTTCCAATGTGTAGCATGATACAACATTGTCTCCATGTCTCTAGGTGATCATCTTAGATTCCCAGAAGCTTTAGAAAAAATCCTATAAGTAAAACCCCCCATGAATGTATGTGGCTTCAATTCTCCTACCATAGACTGGAGCACCCATACATCTAATAAAGAGTATGCTCAGAGATGTCAGCATTTGATAAACAGGAATTCCCTGGATCAATTAGTTTGTAAACCAACTAGTGGCCAAAATAGTTTTGATCTTGGTTCTTCAGAAATATTGGCTTTACTTTCTTCGCTCCCCAGTCTCTCCTTCACAAGTTAAGTCACACCATAAACTCATTACATTTACTGATAACCATGCCTATGTACTTAAGGACTTCCAAAGGGTGAATCTCATACAGTTATATAATCAAATCTCAATATTTGCCTATGGCATCACCATCACTGACCAGGATATAGCAGCCAACTTCGCTAAGGAGTTCTATGCTCACTTAGTCAAATACATGACTCTAGCAGTAACACCAAGAACCAAATACAATAGTAAACTTATATACAAGCCATCCTGGTGGTGATCTGAATAAACTTTCAGACAAAAGAAATACATTATTTAAACTGCCTTTAAACTGTACAGTAAGGTGAAAAGTCTTCAAAATGAAGACAGTATAAATATATCACAATGAAACTAAAAAGCATGACAAGGACCAGTAAAACAATCCATGAATGTTGATTACCTTCTGCAACAAAGCATTTATACATGCCTTTCTTTAGAAAACTAAGAAATAACACTGTGAATTGCTCTAAACTTGTCCTTGATGGAATCCCTTCCTCTGACCCCAATGACATTGCAATAATGAAGAAAATAAATTAATTTCAAGCTTCACCATGAAACCTGCATTCACAACCCTGCATCCCAGGCAGCCTTATACTCCTTATCATTATTAAGCAACATGTTGTTAAGGTACTATAAAATACCAAAACACTTCATCTATGGTGCTGACAGCATACTTAGGTGCTTAAAAAACAGTGTCAAACCTTTCCTCAAATTGTTAAGCCTAGGCTTAGTCTCCACTTACGTTCCTTAATCCTGGCACACTGCTGTGGTGCTGATTCTACTTAAAGGTGGCCCAACCATGGAACCTGGAAATTCTAAACCAATCACCTTTATGAGTCTAATCTGTAAAGCTCTAGAGCATATGATATCTGGTATCATTCATTATGATATCTGTAATCTCATTAGGCTTGAATGACAACAATTTGACTTCATCAAGGACGGATCATGCCTGTTATCATTTGTTAGCTTCTTCAACGGGGTCATAAATACTTTCAGTGCTGGTCTTGCTGTTTATACATCTTATCCCTATTTGGCCCAGTAATCCAGTACCATACCCCATGCTGGAATTCTATGGAAATTATTTGGCTTCCACATAGATCCTTATCTGGTAAGCTGTACAGATAACTGGCTGAAAGACAGGACTTACACAGTTTGTTTGGCAGTGCATCTTCAGATAGCAATCAGGTAAACAGCAGTCTCACAGAGGTCTGTACCAGATACTTTGTATTCACCATGTACTTCTGTTATCTCAAATCTGGTAATCAACACAGATATGGTTAATTACAGGGTGCAGTTTTGAAATCCCTGACCTATATCTGTACTCTTCAGGAAGAACTTACCCTACTTAACACCTACTGGTCAGATAATGTGCTTAAACTGAATGCTCAAAAGTGTAGTAATGTTTCTTTTAGAAAAAACAGCAATTACCCACAATTCACAATATAAATAACACTCCCTTGCTAAACGAAAATGTAACCAGGGGCCTGACCATTTGGTTTGCTTTTTCCCTCTCCCTTGATCAAAATGTGGCAACTACATTCAGGAAATAATTTTCCTTAACACAAATAGTAGCCAAGCATATTTCATCTAGCTCTAACGAGATTTTTGCTCCTCTATATTAAGCGCAGATTATTTATTTATTTATTTATTTATTTTATTTTACATTTGTTAACCGGGAGAGTCCGACTGGATGCAGGTCCATTTTCAGCAGAGGCCCAGGGAGAAAAGCTCCACGTTAGTTAATTTACAAGTTGGTTAAATCATTTGGTACAGATGTAATAAGCATCAAAAGAGGTTAATGTCAAAGTTACAAGTCGTCAGTGTGATTCTATGCAGTTCAATATCACATAATGCATGGGTTACATAAAAATGATTGCTAGATTCTTAGTCTACACAAAAAGTCATAAGTAGGCAGTCATACAAAAAGTAATTAATATATATATATTGTTTTACTCCCTAGTAGGGAGAGCATCAAAAGAGCAGGTAAGGAAAAAGGTCTAGAGTTGGTTGTTTAATTGTTAGGATACAATTTGAGAGATAGATAGTCTTAGCTTAGGAGGTTACTGTTTATTAGGGTTCAGTTTTGTAAGGAAGAATTCTTCATTCATATGGACAGTAGAGGTTGATTCTACAAGGAACTTTTACAGTGCTTTGTAGGATTCAATATATAGTGGTGGGGATCTTAGTGATTCGCCATGGTCTGGATTATCCTGGGGAGTAGCATGAGCATAGCCAGTTATTAGAGCAGTGTTTTTTTAGGAGGTGCTTAAATTGTTTTGGAGAGGTCATGGCGGTTATGTGGTTTGGAAGTGTATTCCAGGCCTGGGCTATTGTGCAGGCAAATAAGGATTTACCTGCTTAATTGTTTTGTCTGATTACTTTTATTAGATTTTGATTGCTAGATCTTAGTTCTCTAGAGGCTCTGTAAGGCTCAATAATGCTCTGAAGGGCTGGAATTTTATCTGGTAGATGGTAGAGCTTTTGTGCTGTTGAGATTTGATTCAGTAGTAATACATGGGGTAGCTCTAGCCAATTGAACTGTTTTAGGAATATACAATGATGGGATCTATGTGTGGCTTCAGTGGCAAATTTGGCAATCTTGTTGTAACAAGATTCCATTTTGTGTAGGTCTTTTTGACTCAGGTTGGTTAGTATGGGGGAGGCATATAGTAGGATGGATAGCAGGTGGGTTCTAGCAGTAGTAGTTTTAGTATGTGTGGTCATGAATTGTTTGTTTCTGTAGAGTAGGCTTAGTTTCTTGTTCACTTTTTTGATGGTTTGTGCTATGTGGGTATCAAATTTTAGTTGGTGATCAATTTCTACACCTAGTAGTTTTGCGTGAGGAGTTGGTGTGATTTGAATATTACTTTTGGAGTTTATAGTTAATGTTTCTTTTGAGGGATGGGATCTTCCGGGATTGAACAGAATCAGTTTAGTTTTGTTGGGATTGAGAATAAGTTTGATATTGGCAAACCATGTTTCAGCTAGAGTGAAGTTTGATTGGGTCAGGGTTTGTAGTTCTTTAATGTTTGGGGCGGCACATGTAATGGTGGTATTGTCTGTGTATTGCACTACTGAGGCAGTGGGTAGGGCTGAAGAGATCTCATTAGTGAAAAGAGAGAACAGTAGAGGGCCTAGGATAGATCCTTGAGGGACTCCTATGGAAACTGGCAGTAGGGTGGACAATTTGTCTTGCCATAGTACTGCTTGATGTCAGTCTGATAAGTAACTGTGAAACCAACTTATTGCAGCGGAGCAAAGGTTAAGGTTAGACAAGGTTTAGAGAAGCATATTATGGTTCACCATGACAAAGGCCTTTGACAGGTCTAAGAAGATGGAAGATAAAAATAAGCCTTTGTTCCTATGCTGGTAACTGTGTTGGTATAGGAGAGGAGAGCAGTAGTGGTGCTGTGAGACGGTCTAAAGCCATGTTGGGTTTTGGATAGTAGATTGTTTTTTTGGAGGTAATATATTAGCTGGGAATGGACAACTCTTTCCAGTATTTTGAATAGAGGGGATAGGATAGAAATTGGGTGGTAATTGGTCACTTCTAGGGAAGAACCGCCTTTATGAAGTGGAATGATATGTGAAGTTTTCCATAAGGTGGGCACTCTATGTTCAGATAGAGATCTGTTTATGAGGATAGATACAGGATAGGATATGGCCTCTGCAGATATCTGAAGGAAATCTGCAGGTAATTTGTCAGCAGCCAGGGTAGTTGGTTTAAGTCACTGAAGTAGTTTTGAGATTGTCTTGGTTGGGACTTGTTGTAGGGAGAAGGTAGTAGTGGTATGTGTTTCATTATTGTGGAGTGGGGTGAGAAGTTGTGTTGGAGTGTTTGTGTTTGGCCGGGCATTTGCTAGTTTTAGTATAGTTTCAGAGAAGAAGTTGTTGAATTGTGTGGGGATATTGGTATCATTATTTGGGAGCACAGGGTTAGGGGGTGGAAGCTTTTCCTGGGTATAGTATTTTATTTATGCTGGACCAGATTTTTTGTGAATTTTTTTCAGATTAGGCCCATTATAGGGTATGATATTAATTTGGGATGTACCATGCTTGACATATCAACACACTTGAAAAGTCCCTGAGGTTCCTAACCAAAAAGGTTTCTGATGCTAACCACCTTAGTTATCAGGATATGCTTGATGCCCTTTCTCTGAACTCAGTGTCCTTCAACAGTCTGTTTGAGACTGAGTACAGGGATCGAGCTTTAAGGCAATCCATGGAGGGTATGATTTGTTATGCCCTGTATCCTTTTTTGAGCAATATCTGTGGACTTTTCAGTTGCTGCATGTGCCTGAATTCTCCTGAAGAGGAACTATTGAGGTTATTGCAACTGCTCCAAGTGCTGGGATAGGTACATGCCAAACTGGCCATTGTGCTCAATGATGGGTCTGATAGGGGCTGAGTAGAGTGGTACTATAACTTCCTTGGGCCTGGATGCCATACCCTTGCTTATGAGTTGGGTCACATAGAATTGAGTTTTTTACCATCTTGGCTAGATATTTGTTGAAGGCCAGATGACTGTCTACATATGTGCCCAGATCCCTAATGGGTCACCTCATAGGGGAAATTTTTCTATGGAGTAATTAGCTTGGGTGGATGATTTCCCAAAGGGCACTATAGTGCATTCTTTTCACATGGCTTTTGCTCCAGTCATTTCTTTGTGTTATACTCTCTTGTAGGATGTTGTTGTCTTGGGGTAATCTATGATAACTTCTAATTTACAATCATTTGTGAACTTAGTGAGCCAGAGGCCTTTGACATTAGCCTTTACTTCTGGGAAGTAGATGACAAACAGGAGAGGGCACAGCACGGTGCCCTGGAGTACTCCACTTTTGACCAGTTTCCTGGTGGAAGCGGTCTGACTTGACTTCTTGGCTCTTGTCTATGAGCCAGTCAGAAATCCAGCAAGTTGTGCATGAATTTATGGCTAGTTCTGAGAGTTTGTCAACAATACTGGAGATTGACATTGTATCAATGGCCTTGGCCAGGTCAAGGTAGGTGGTATGTTTTTCCCTCATCCATAGCCACAGGGAACCTCTCAAAGAAGTCTACCAAGTTGAGTAGACAAGGATTTCCCTTAACAAAACCAAACTGTGATAGATCCAGTGATTGTAGTTTGCCAATGTCCTTGTTCATCATTTCTAGGATAATTTCTTCCATGGCTTTGCATATCAGATTTGTCAGACTGAGGAGTATGTAGTTCTCAGGATTGGTTGATAGTCCACCCTTATGAAGACAGATGACCTCTGCATCCCTGCATCTACCTGGCATGTCACCTGTTTTGAGAATGTACTTGAAGTTTGCCTTCAGATGGTGCTTCTAGGTCTTGTTTTAAGTTATTTAGAAGGCAACCAGGGATATTGTCGGGCTCAGTGAACCATTGCTTTTGGCCTTGGCAATCACCACCAGGACCTGCTTCCTGTTGATAGTTGGAGGAATATCTTAGAAGGGGTTTCACAGAGGGTAGTGTGGGGGCAGTAGCGAGTGAAAATAGGGATAAATGTATTAGCCAGTAAACTTGTTATGTCACTGTTTAGTGAATGTTGTGCCATTTACCATCAGTTCTGCACACTGCTGAATGTTACCTTTAAGGTTCCATACATAACTGAAGAAGGTTTTGTGATTGTCTTTAGCCTGGGCAGCTATCCTGACCTTATACTTGGCCTTGTTGGACTTTATTAGACCTGTTAGTTTCTTGTTTAGTTGAATCAGAGAGCCTTTGTTTCTATGAGAGTTGATCTTTCTGACTTTGAACAGAACTTTTTTTTTCTTTTGTAATATACCCTGTTAAGGCAAGTATTCTACCAGTGGGGTTTGTTTTAGATGGTAGATCTGTGCTTACTTCTAGTAGGTACATCACCCTCAGTGAAGCTATTTACACATTTGTACAGGACTTCTGTAAATAATTTTGCATAAGTAGCTGTGTCCTCGGGGTTTGGGGGAAGCCATGAATTTTGATAAATTCTAGCTTAACAGGATATTGTTTGCTTTAGAGTAGTTCCTAACTGTTACTGGTTTAGTTATGTTTTCTGAGTTGATTTTTAATTTGAGGGAGACAGCTTTGTGGACCAACCTTACCAATGAGGGCATGACACACACTCTCCTGTGTTGGTGAGTACTAGGTTTAATATGTTTGTTTCTCTAGCTGGAGTGCACACTATCTTGTCCAGGGTGTTTGGGTTGATAAAGTCCAGGAAAATTTATGCCTGTGAGTTACAGCCAGTGCATTTTTCCCAGTCTATAATGGAGCAGTCAAAGGATATTTGGTTGGAGGGTGAACACTTCTAATAGGCCTAGGTAAGAGTTCTGAGCTTTGTGAGTCACAGAGGGTGACATGTAGCTGGCCAGGACATAGTAAGAAACATTGTCTATGGAGACTTCTATGGAGACCTGGATGTGGATGAACTCCAGGACATCATCCTGTTTTAACCAGCCTAAAATTGTATTTGTTGTTAATGTAGATCAAGATGCTTCCACTTTAAGCCCTTGTCTGTGATGCTGTTGGTCTAAATGTGTTGAAGGCACCATAGCCTGCCTCTGCAGGAGCACTTTCTGTGGCTTTCAACCAAGCCTTGCTGACAGCACCGATGTCTCCATTCTTCAGAGTGAGGAGAGCTTGTAGAGTGTGCAGCTTCTTGTTTAGGCTCTGAGCATTTAGCAGCAACACCCTATGGCTGCATTGATTTTTTTCTGTTATGTTGGTAGTTTTTTTATTTTGACATTGGCTAAAACAGGTTCTAAAGAGGTGGATTAAGTTTTATCCAGTATCCAAACATTCATTGGGGAGGAGGAGCAGGCCATTCTTGACAAAGCAACATCATCTGTTAACTATGTCCTCCCATGATGATAGATATTGGATTCCCCTGGAGAGACACCAATAACAAAGCCAGGTATTAAAATCAGTCATTTTCTATTCATATTATGGCATCATCCTTGGTGAATGTCGAATGCTATGCAATACATGTACCTGTCTGTGATACACATTCAAAGAGATGCATAATGTCTCTTTTCATATTTTCCAGTTAGGTACATCTCAGGTCATTTACACCCACATAGACTATGATGGAATCATATTAGTACCTGTGGTGCAGTGACTTGAGTGTGTACATGATATCACGGATACTTGCTCCAGATCGGCAACTAGCCATTAGCTTCTCCTTGTCCAACCTGGTGAGAGGGATATCTATGTGTTATACAATACATTCAACTATAACAAGAACCATTGTGTGTAGGCTTATGTGTGCTGCTAGTTGTTGCTTTTGCTGTGTGCTTTAGTGGCTTCTGAAGAAAGGTTTTGCTATTTGATGGCTTAGGAAGTCTTTGAGGATTGGAGAGTGTTCTTTTAAGTGTTTCAGCATAAGAATATGTATGTGTGTGGTGAGCCATGTGTATGAATAATTCAATGTGTGTGTGTGTGTGTGTGTGTGTGTGTGTGTGTGTGTGTGTGTGTGTGTGTGTGTGTGTGCGTGCGTGCGTGTGTGTGTGCGTGTGTGTGCATGCATGTGCGTGCATGTGTGTGCATGCATGTGCATGTGTGTGTGGGTGTGTGCGCGTGTGCGTGTGTTTTCTTGACAACCTTGTTTGTAAGCAAGATTTTTGCCTCCAAGGATGTTATGTATACTCATCTCTCATGCACTGTCTTAGTCTCCTTAAGGAATAAAAGGTTGTCTGCGTACATGAGATGATTGCTGGATTGTCTCAGATGCCAATATCTACCAAACTGGACATGAGGACATAAGGAAATTGCAAATCCTATACTGTTAACTCTGAAATTATAGTATCTTCCTCAAGACTTTCATGTTATTGCAAGACACTGATGTTGATCTACCTGGTGTCTCCCCCTTCACCAGTTGTACTGTCACATCCTCATTCTGCTGAATGTCTGCCAGTTTTTGACACTGCCCATGGAATTATCTACCTGCTGTTGGGTAGGGGGTCCTGCCCATATGCTTTGTGGTCATGTGCCACTTTCCTCAGGCTTTGTCATGATTATGAGAGGTATGGCATTATCATCAGCAAACATGATGTTGTCAACATCAGGCTACTATGTTGCCACATTGGAAGTGTTTATTTCTGGTGCTGACCCTGAGAAGGAGTAAGTGAAAACACATTTACTAATACCTTTTACAATGCCAGTGATTTATTTATAAACATATGAATGCCACGCTTACCATTCAAACAATGGACACTTTCTTGTATGGCTGATGTGGAAGGGGTACCTGGTGATGTAAATGTCATCTCTTATATGTACACAGTTATCCAGAACAGTACATGTCACCATAAAGTATTGCATCAGTTATGCACTAACTTTCCACACTGCATAACAGTGGCTGCTGCACAGATCTGAAAATACTGCTGTCCACACCACATTTTATGATTACTTTGGCATAATCATCTGCATTAATGTCATCACCCTTATGGAAAGAAATTATTCCACACCAGGTATTAAGGATTGGAGTGTGGAAGAGCCCCCACCAGTGCTGCTGCATGATGCAATTGCATTCTGCCTAGCTTTGGTCCTTGCATGTCCCACTACATCATTTTTTTCCTACACTGTAGTCATGTGCAGTTAGTCCCCATACTGCTCATATTGCATTGATAGCCACTATTTGACTCAATGCCATAGAACCCTCAGTCTGTTTTAGTTCCCCTTTGCAAACAAATATCCCCTGTGTGCCCTTAGAGTATCACTGAAGATGTGGTTCTTCTCCAAACTAAAGTTGTCTGTCTGGTGTCTTGATCCTTGCTGCTATAGCATGATGAAATCTGAAAGCACATATTTTGTCCAATTCCCACAATTAAACCAGCCTCCCACTGAAAGTTTACTAATGCAAATGACATATGTGTATACACTGAGGTATAACTTGTCCTCTCTGAGTTATTCCAACCAATATTTAGCTATTTTGTGTGTAACTACTATATGTCATGGAATGCTTCTGGGTAGTTTTAGGTACAGCAGTTATCATTATCTGGTACTGACTCACTTTTCTGTAGCAATTACTAATGTACCATAAGACCAGACAGTACCTAAGCACATTCTGACAGCAGTGAAAATGGCAGCTTACACACTCATAGTTATCTCTTCCTAGCAAACAAACGCTTCTAGCCAGTAGGTCTTCCTTAGTTTTACAAATTGCTGTGCCTCCCTACTAAGTTTTGCTTATTCTATCATGTTGAGTCATGCTTTATCAAGACTGTCAATGATGGCTGAGGCTCAGCACAGTTAAAAATGGTGGATTTAAGTCTGTTGGCATAAATCAGGTCTGATTTAAGAACATATTATGCAAATGAAACTCAGCTGAGCTCTGTGAATCTCAACATAGCACAAGTGTGTATCCCTTCCAACTGATGTAAAATTACTTTGGCTACTCGGGGAGAAGCACTAGTTATGTGTACAGAACTGTGGAATGTGCTTGCAGTGGTACCACAGCTTAGACACCACAATGTATGCTGCATTTTTGTATATCTTTGTAGGATATTAAGTTCATGTTTAACTTTATTATAGTGCTTAAACCTAAGCAGTTTTCATAAAGCCATTACTCAAATAATTCATAATGACAAATAAACTACCAGAAAAATAAATATGCAAATGTGCATTGATTTGTTAAGATAACAGTTCTTGCCAAGCTCAGTAAAATGCTTTACAAAAAAGGAACTGTGGCAGGAAACACTGTAAAAGTAAAATGACAGTTACAATAGAAATCACTAACATAAAATATAAACACTTAAAATTATTTCAAAATTCAAAAGGCAGCATTAAATATCAGTAGACAAAAAAACTGATTCTGTCATACTCCATTGCATCAATACCATTATAATATTTAAAAAAACATTCCTAGGGCAGGATTCACGAAGGCTTGCACGGAGTGTAAGAGACGTGCAACACTCCATGCAAGCCTCGCGATCCAGGAACAGCCCTAAACTCCGTGTAAGAGACCAGCTAAAACGTCTCTTACATGGACTGGACATGGACATGCTAAATACCTCACTTGCAGCTGAAAGGTATGCAAATAAGGTATATTAGTGATCCACGAAGCAGAAACCAGTCTGTGTAAGAGACGTTTTAGCTGCAGAAATGTACTCAGTTGACAAATGAGTACGTTTCTGCAAATTCCACAACGGAGCCATGTCAGCTCCAGAAAAAGGGTGCATATGACTCAGGCAGCATGCCAATGGCCAAATATGTGGCCATTGGCAATATAACCCAATGCCAAAATAATAAAAATATAATTTTTGTTTTTCGGCGATCGACGATGTTTAAACCCAGCGCAGCCCCGCGCAAACAGGCTGCGCTGTATAAAACATGAAAATGAAGGTTATAAACCCACAAATGTGGGTTTCATGCAATACATGGAATGACAATGCAGGGACCAGCAGACCAAAAACAACATGGCCACCGTGTAGTGGTTGCTAAGGGGGGAAGCTGAGTCTAAGACATGTCACTAAGCATTAGTAGGCAATCTCATGTAAATGAGGGTTAGGATACTGAATCTCACAGTCACATAGCAAATGAGCACAGTCTGAGTGGTGTAAAAGATACATAAGGGGGAGGAATAGAGTAGGAGATAGGTGACATCACAGGGGGGAATGGTAGAAAGAAATGCAGTTCATTGGAGGCCAGTGTAACATGACAGATGACAGACACAGATCATGGAAAGAGGTGTGCCACTAGATAAGTCATGGAAAGTCAAGAAATGGAAGGTGTACACTGTTACTTACACCAAAGTTTCTTGCTGGGCGTGCATGCACACGTGTGCGCACCATGAAGCGTGAGTAGGGCAGTGTGCGTGCGTGTAAGGCAGACTCAGCATGTGGGAGCGTGTTGGGAGATGTTTAACACTGTTTGTGCTGGTGTGCGCGCGTGTGTAGGGCAGGCTGAGTATGTTGGAGGCTGTTGGCAGACGTGTAACAGTGTTTGCGTGGGTGTAGGCGCGTTTTAACCCGAATAAGTAGATTCTGAACCGTGTAAGCACGTGTGCGCGCGTGTATGCCACTGTGAGTGTGTTTCTGATAATATGCGCATTGCTCCCCCCTGAGGAAACAGAGAGGAAAAAGGAAGCAACAGAATTAATAGGAAGCTAGCAGGGATAACTGCTGAAGCTAGCAGGTGAAAACAATTAGAAGCAGGCAATTACACAGGCAGAATAGTAGCCCAGCCCAGCACTTAAAACTCTGCAAACAGTAGTGCAGGATGTTTCCCTTATGAGACACTGCAAGACAGGAGTAAGCTAATAGAAGTGAAAACTGAAAAAGCTAAACTCAGAGCAGAAATGTTAGGGGCTGCCATAGCTGTCATAATGAGACATAGGTGACTTGCTGAGGATGGTGACAATGCAGATGGTGCCAGACAACCCACAGTGAGGAGACGGAGAAGAGTGTACAGGCCCAGGGTCACCTACCATGGGTTACATGAGCTGGAGATAGTAGAGCGCTATAGAGTGGACAGAGAGCTCCTGCAGCAAATTGTTGAGCTGTGCAGGCCACGCCTCACACACGGAAGCAACAGAGGGGAACCCATCCCAGTGGACGCCAAGGTATGTGTTGGCCTAAGAATGCTAGCAACAGGTACCTTCCAGAGACCAACTGGCGATATGATGGGGATATCACAGGCATCAGCCTCCAGGGTACTGCACCAGTTCCTGGATGCCATGTCAGCACATGTCGGTGATCATGTATATTTCCCCAATGCCCGTGAGGTATTGGCCAGCAATATGCGTCTCTTCCAGCAAATAGCGGAATACCCTGAGGTAGTGGCTGCAATAGACTTCACGCACATACGCATCAAAGCACCAGCCGGTGAGCGGGGTAGGGCCTACATTAACCGCAAGGGCTTCCCCTCCATCAACTGCCAGGTCGTTTGTGATGCTCAGGGCATAATAATGAATGTGTGTGCTGGCTGCCCTGGGAGTTACCACGATTCCCACATCTGGCATTTGATGCAGCTGTACCAGACATTTGCCAATGGGGACATCCCACACGGACATCTAGTGGGGGATGCAGGTTATGCACTGGAGCCGTGGCTGATGACACCCATCAGAAATGCACACACACCTGAACAGGAACGCCATAATGAGGCAAACGCACAACACGTAATGTAATAGAGTGTGTTTGGGCTGCTCAAGTCACGGTTCCGGTGTCTGGACACATCTGGTGGAGCCTTGCAGTACACATCAACTACATGTACCCAAATTGTCATGGTATGTGCTATGCTACATAATATGATCTTGCGAAAACAGCTGCAGCAGGACCAGCATAGGGCCGGGCCAAACAGCCCGCCACCATTGCCAAGGCCATCACAGGCAGAGCGTGACTCGGAGGAGGAACAACCTGAGCCTGCCCCAGTAGGCAGAAGGAGGCATGCCCAGTATGCCCTGGCCTTGGCAAAGAGGCAACGCATAGCACATACACTGGCTCAGTAGGAACCCTGGGAATGATACCCCCTCTGACTCACTCAAATAATAACATGGATGCCTAAAATGACATGACCTGCTCACAAACATGTACAGAAAAGTGTAATATGCGCATCCAACAGAGGCAGCCCTGCAGCACCACCTGAGGCATGAATGCCATGTGTTAAGTAATGTAACACCATGTATTATATGCACACATGAGCACCCTGACTAACATCCACCCTCACCAAGCATGAAGCCACAAAATGACGATGGGATGATCAAGTGCAATAACTGGCTGAAGTAATGCAGTTAGTCAAAGGGGAGCCAATGTGTTTCAGGCTGGGAACACATGCGGAGCATGACATGATGCACCACCTGCTAGGGGTGGTGTGCACCTATCATATCATGCCCCATGGAAACTGGCAAAGGCTGTCAGTACCCACAGCATACCCTGAATAGGTAAGTCTCAAAACACAAACCCACCTTCATAGGTTCTACAAGGGATAGGAACCTAGATGTAATGCTACCCAATGACAGATGTATAAACAGCAAGATGTGTGCAGTGTAAACGCACACAGTATGGAGAATGTAGATACCAGTCCTGTAATAGACAACTGGGTCAAAGCTCACATCAGCATCCTAACACTACCAGGTCACACCTCAGACTGTGCTGTACAGCCACAAAACATGGAACAAGCTACAAAAGGAGAGTGACTAGCAAGAAATGGAAAGGATAACCACACCCCCATGTTAGTACCACAACAAGAAGCAGCATGGATTAGCCATGGTCAAATACCAATGGCTAAAACCACCTCCCAGTATATAGCCTGCTGCAGACTACTGTCCTAATACCAGGAATTGCACCTGGCCTATGTCAGAATACATGAATATATCAAGCCCCCCAAACCACATTATATTGCTTGACTGAAAATACCCAAACATACACCGGGAACATTATACTAGCACCAACACAGTAGGAGAAAATTACCCAGATTCCATAAACCAAAATGCCCAGGAACAATGTACCACTCCCACAAGAGGGGTAAGCATACTGGATGTGATAATCAGCAACATGTGTACTGGATGGCAAGATGAGAAGTGTACCCCTCACTGGTAAGACCAGACCATAGAGTAGTCACACTGGATATACACATCCTGACCGCAGTCCCTGGCCAGAATACCACAGTGAAAAACATGTGTAAAGCATAGGTTGCAGCCCTCAAAACCGATGTTGAATCCACAAAAGGCCCTGTGCAAGTGCAGAATATGGGACACACCACAGAACATGTTATACAGGCATTCCATGAACACAGCCAGGAATGCTTGGAGTATGCAATCACAAATAACAACAACACACAATGCCATACACGCAGGCATTTTGCATGCTGGACTCCAGCCATTACCAAACCATGCAAGAGAATGAGGAAGCTACCACATGATAGAGCAAACATAAAAAGGGAAGTAATCACTGACCAGTAGTATGGCAATAACATATGTGCACACATACAATCCACTAAGTCCAGCCACAACAAGTAGAATCTGTGAATCCAGAGGCAATGTGACACCAGTCCCAAGTACACAGACAACCACAACACCCCCTAATAAATAGAAATATATGTGATAGATGCATCCATGTATCCAAACCAGAGGTTGAGCTCCACCAACTCAGTACTGTCAAAACTAGTCAGGAGGAGAAGGTAACCACATACACCACAAACCCAGTCCCACATAGACCTACCACAACTGTAAACCAAACACATAAACAGAGACAAATATTCCCGGAGGCCTTAATTACAAACACACCACACCAACAGAAGCCTCCAAAGCAGATCACAAGCAACCACAACCTTCAAACATAGCACATGCAACGAATAGTACGCAAAGCTGGTGTGCCAAACAGTCACAGGCCAGAAGGAGAAACAACATGCCTGATACAGTCATAATAGGTGTCTGTATAGGCAGACACACTGCTGTCCCACTCACCAGACTGAACAAGAGGAAGGGTAGAGTAAGCTGCCTGTAGGCTGCCACAAAATGCCACATAACACAAGTACGCAGGTCACCCCAAAGCAAGCAGAAATATGATGCACTCAATGTCCATGCTGGTGTGAATTACCTGAGATGTACCTCCTTGGTCAACATGAAAAGAGACATGGATGGTCCCTCTGAGTATGTACCCCAGGGCGGTATGACACTGGCTGGGTGCAGCATCCAACCCTCACCAAGAATGATGCCACAGTACAAACACAGAATGCTCATGTTTAACAGCTGGCACAGTTACAGCTGTCAGTCCAAGAGGGTCTAATGTCTGTCTGCTTGAGATGTCAAGCATGACAAGCCATGCTGCTGTTCCAGGGATGGCTTGCAGCTGTTACCCATGTGCGTCTGGATACTGGATAAGGCCTTTGCCGCCTCCATAGAGCCGTATGTAGGCAAGGCTAAAAAGACTACCCACCACCCTAGAAAACATAAGTGGTAGGAAACATCAGGTTAATGCTGACCAATGCCAGATGTGTAAACTGCAATATGCATGCCCCTGAGGCACTTCCCATTATGGAGAACATCGATGTCTGTGCAGTGACAGAAGCCTGCTGCAAGCCTAGTGATAGCACACCAGCACTACTAGGTTATACCACATATCATGTGTTATGGCCCCAACACCTGCACCAAAACATCAAAGGAGGGGGAGTATCCATATGCAGCACAGACACCCATATTGCCAGGTAACTGACAATGCACAAAGCAGCAGAGACCACCCATGTGCACATAACTGTAGTCAAAACTGCTGTACAGTCTGTAGCATGCGACAGACCACACTCTCACACACAAGAACTCCACCCAGACATCCGAAGACACTGGACAGTATGAATGTCCCACCAAATACCAGACAAGGTACACACAAATTACCACATAGGTGTCAAACCATTATGTATGCAAGGAGTATACTAGGGACACAGGTCGACATTAATCTGTCATGTGACACCCACAATGCCAATGTGGCTATGAAGATTGTCGATATTGGACACCGTATCATGAAAGGATTCACATCAACATCAACAGAGGTCACTGTGCCGCTGTACTGTTCCCTTATCAGACCCATAATCTAGTACAATGACTCATATGGGATGTACCGTACGTGACACCTGCAGTGGTTCAGAAGACCTCATAGTTACCCCACCAACAGGATAAAGGGTGTGAAATATATGTCATATGCTGCCTGGCTGTAGACACCCCAGCTGACTGCAGTCACACACTGCCTACACAGAGGCATTGTATGTCTGTTGTACAAAGCCATGTCCAACACAGGAGTAATGGACATGCTCCACCATAGGAAATCAAAGCCATTGGAGATGTGAGAGTCACGGATGTCAGCCTCAACACATAATGAAATAAGATGTGCTGGAGGGACAGATACATAATCCAGAGATTCCCCACACCCAGAAACAGGATCCCAATCCATGGTAGGCAGAGCCCCTCACTGACACCCCTCAACAGGAATATTGCCAAGTGGATGGATGACCGTACATGTATACTGGGGGTCCTCACTGTGTCACGACCAGACAGAGGCACAGTGAAGAACTTCATAAATGGTCATAATTGAACATAGCAAGGGGTGGCGAAAGACACACACACTCTGGCTAGGCTTACTAATGGCCTAGGGTGTATAGCCTAGTATGAACCCATGAACCTATGAAGATACAAAATGTACAGGATACTAAGGATAATCACAAGGGTTACCCAACTGATGGTAGGAACCATGTTGGGCATCCACAGATATGCTCCGAATCACACAGATATTACAAACAACATACCAAACACACACACATATTGCTAACATACAACCTGTCAGGTGCAGTGCAAACACCCCCCCCCCGAGTGCAAAATACCTATCCCAGCAGACTGAAGGTCCACTGACATTGCAGATGCTGAGGTAACAGCCATCATCTGCAAAGCAGAAAACACAGCAACAAAGGTATGTGATGGTTTCCTGGGCTGAGGCCAACATGGACTCCAAGAATAATGGAATGCCAAATCACACTACTGCCCAATGTCAGCCTTACCACAGGATATGTACCCAAAGAGCAGTGTACAACAACAGTGGTCCATCACAACAAAGGTGTTGCCTGAATGGATACTCCAAACTACCACCCCAGGATCCTGACAAGCTTGTTCTGCACAGCTATGGAAAGGATCAGTATGTACCGCAGACAGAAGGCTATTGTGGACCTACTGATACTGGACCCTACACAGTGTGGCTGTTGTAACTGCAGAACCTGCCCCTAAACATGTATGACCCATTTGAAGCAGTCATTAATGTCATTGATGAGGGCAATGTGGTCCACACAGTGTAGCTGGACCATGCACATGCTTCTAGACAATACCGTACGAGTTCAGTATGGATATGTTCACCAGCTTAAATATATACCCCTATGTCAGTAGAGGGGTTGCAAACCAGACCAAGGACAGAACTGACATGGTCAGACATGCCGCATCCATGTCAGACTACAAAGTGGATATGAGTGGCCCCACCCACCCCCATTCTGTATATATGTCCCATAAGTATAGGCCAACATGGAAGGACTGTGACTGAACATGTATGCAGAGGAGTACAAACAGCCCACCATATCCGACCCCCAGCTGACACAAGCAACCCACAAAAGGGCCACCTACAAACAGACAACTGTAGCCATAGCCATGTCAGCAAGCTAATTGCAGAACTGTGTATAGACAACCACCATGGATATACAGTAAGTGCCCACAAATTACCACACAGGTGTTAACCCATGAGGTACCTGACATGTAATGTGAGACCTGGGTACAAAAGGTGATAAATATCCTGCACTGGACAAACATGTGGCTGTAGTGTTCATAGAAACATGTACCATATACCCACCCAAACATGAAGGTTGGCAGATGTAGATAAGGGGAACTCACTGTGGCTCTGCAGTCATCCTCCATCAGCGTCACAACTGACTACAATAGCCCCTGTGAGATATACCACAGCAGACACCTCCATCAACTGTAAAGTTCACAACAGTACCCCACCAGGGGTAGCAAAGAGCATGAACAGATGCCATGTGTTGCCTGAGTAAACAAACTGCAGCACCACACACCGCCATCCTTCCCAGCTACAGGAAAGCTGTGCCTGATGTATGAAGCCATGTCCAACCTGGAATGAATGAACATGTTGCACCTTGTACAATCTGAATGGCAGTGAGCTATGCACATGAGAGACCTGAACCCCAGCACTGACATACATAGGACAAGCTGTACAGAATGATCCATAACACAGTAGGCACCCCCACTCTTCAGTAAACTCCTGGTACAGGTCAGCCAGAGAGTCACATATCGACACCCCTCAAGAGGAATCCTGATGAGTGTATGGGAGATGGTAGGCTAACCCTGGGTATCACTGTTATGTCAGAGGTAGACGGAGGCACAGTATACTAACCATGACATATGTCATAGCAAACTCCAGTTACAATGTGTGTCGAAGGACAAACACACCCTGTGACTAGCATCAGAAATGGCCTAGGGAACATCGCTAGTGTTTGCCAATGTCCACCCATGTTGTGGAATACACTAGCAATGTTGGACGAGCCTGGTGTAGGTAGTCCATATCTGAACATATTGCAACATGGTGATATGTGCACAACTGGCCCCTACACAGTCTGTTGTGCTCACTATGAAGATGTCAAGCAGTCATAGGACTAAAGCCCAGGATACTGTCCACAGTGAAAGTACTGAACCAGTACACTATACGGTACTACAGTGTTAGGTCATTATGAAAGTATGTTGAGAACTGTCTGCAAAGTATCCCATGCAATCCCTGCAGGCACAGTATAATCCCTGTTGTGGCAGACACTAAGCAGTTGGCCAGTTAGTACACAACAAGACACCCAACACACAACCATAAACGTGAAATATTGTTGATGTTCACACACACCCAAATATGTGGTGGACTTCAGAGTGCAGCATATGGAAAGCTCACACTGGGCATGCTCGCACACTTTGATAAATGAGGCATATGTCAGACAACATGCCATGGAAAGGCTGAACTGGGCATGTTCACACACTTAGGCCATATCTCCGTTTAGCAGTTGGCCACACATATCTGGTATTTGTACGTGTCAGTCCAGGAACCATCCACAACACAGCAATCAGCCCAGTGCACACAGTAAATGACTACAGAGACATAAGTGATATAGTGGATTGCCGTCATATGCAAACATCTTCCACAGATACACAAGTTGGTCATAGGAACAGGGAATGCTATGGCAATAAAGACCTGCAAACAGTAGAACAGCACAACAAATATTGTGCATCCGACAATTGAACATATGGGTGTAGAGGTCAATACTAGGCTTGTTGCACTAGGGAATGACAGCTCAGCCAGAGTGTGCTTGGCATCTGCATCCCCAGGATAGTAGGCTACTGTGCCACTGTAAAGTAGGTCACAGAAGGCAACATGTGAGGCTAGTGAGCTGTGCCTCTGTCAAGCAGGGGCACCGTGGAGGTCCCAGGGATTGAATGTGCTAAGCCACAGCCATGTTGTCGGTGTGTGCTGTGAGAGGTTTGCTGAGGATCTCTGACAGTAGGTGTCCGTCAATAACAGACTGAGGGGAGCCCTATCTGCATTCTCTGGACGATTCTACTATCAGCACTGTGTTGTAATGAGTATGTGTGAATGAAGTGCCATACCGGAACTGTTCACAGATGTCCTCCCTCTGTGGGCTACAGCTCTGCAATGTATTAGGTCACTCTGTCTGTTGTACAGCGCATATATGGCTGGTGTACAGCTGACAGGTGTCTTGTTGTAGAGCAGTCATGGGTATATGTGGGATAGCATGACCAATGCAAACCGTACACATGCTCATAGAATGCAATTGTCAAGGATTATGCTGAGTGGCCAGTATAGTCCTCCAGCATGGGTCCTCTGAAGTCGTCCACCCCAGTCTACACAAGTGTAGAGTCTGCTTGTGCTAAATACAGTTTGTGTGCAGTGACAACCTTGCCTGGGGGTGGAGATGGGATATGGATGTCCAGGGAAAGGTGGGTATGGTCAGATATCAACAATGGTGGTCTACCTCTGGTGTGGAACAGTGAGTACCCATGTTGCAGATGGACAGGTACACTATGTATTCCCCCATGTGGCTGTGGTGTGGGGTTTTGCCATAGCACATGGACCCACAAATTGTAGTGGCTGTAGGGTAAAGTGGTAGAGGCCTGAGTAGTTCTCACACACAATATGCCTGTACCTGATGTTAACAACTGGAATGGTGTATGTGAACACCAGCATATCCTGGCACTGTTCCCAGGGAAGCTAAGTGTGTGTCCTGGATGTGGGTGTGGTGTTCTGGACTGGTTGTGTTGTGTGTTACAGGTCCTGTGGTCCCAAAGCATGGTATAGAACATAACCTGCCAGTGTGATGTGCATATCTGACCCTGACGTAGGTGGCTGCAAATGCATATATATATATATATATATATATATATATATATATATATATATATATGCTATCCCCCACCTGACAGGTAGTACTACATGTACATACCTCTGTAGAAATAAAGATGTCAGCACCCTATAAATACTACAGGTGCAGAACAGATGCCCAGTAATTCGGATAGTGCGCTCTGCTAATGCGTCTCCCTCAAGTGTCATAATATAGTTAGATAGGGTTTTGAATCCTGCAAATGCTCGGTGAGTGGGGTTTGTGTGTGTGAAAGGCTGTGAGAGGGAAATGTCCCTTTTGGCAACTGGGAAAACACACTACAGGATGCACATTCCCCTTTCTAAACACTGATGATGTCAGCACCCTATAAGTACAGCAGGAGAAGGGAAACCTCCCAGTAATGTGAATAGCATGCTCCGCTAATGCGTCTGTCTCAAGTGTCTTAACATAGTTAGGTAGGGGTCTGAATCCTGTACATGCTCAGTGTGTGTGGAGGGGGTTAGTGTGTGTGTTCAAGACTGTTTGAAAGAAATATCCCTTTTGCCAACTAGGAGAATACACTACAGGATGCACATTCCCCTTTCTAAACACTGATGATGTCAGCACCCTATAAGTACAGCAGGAGAAGGGAACCCTCCCAGTAATGCGAATAGCGCGCTCTGCTAATGCGTCTGTCTCAAGTGTCATATCATAGTTAGGTAGGGGTCTGAATCCTGTACATGCTCAGTGTGTGTGGAGGGGTTTAGTGTGTGTTCAAGACTGTTTGAAAGAAGTATCCCTTTTGCCAACTAGGAGAATACACTACAGGATGCACATTCCCCTTTCTAAACACTGATGATGTCAGCACCCTATAAGTACAGCAGGAGAAGGAAAGCCTCCCAGTAATGCGAATAGCGCACTCTGCTAATGCGTCCGTCTTGAGTGTCATAACATAGCTAGGTGGTGGTTTGAATCCTTCAAGTGTGTGTGTTTGGATGAGGGGGGTTAGTGTGTGTGCAATTTTGTGTGAGGGAAATGTCCCTTTTGGCAACTGGGAGAACACACTACAGGATGCACATTCCCCTTTCTAAACATAGATAATGTCAGCACCCTATAAGTACAGCAGGAGAAGGGAAGCCTCCAAGTAATGTGAATAATGCGCTCTGCTAATGCGTCTCTCCCGAGTGTCATAATATAGTTAGGTAGGAGTTTGAAATCTGTAAATGACATGTGTGTGTGTGTTTGGATGTGGGGACTCTGTGGGTGTGCAATTCTGTATGAAAAACATGTGCTTTTTTGAAATCAGGGGATCACACTACATGATGCACATTACCCTTTCCAAACAGTGATGATGACAGCACCCTATACATACAGCTTGAGAAGAGACATCTGCCAGTACTCAGAATAGCGCAACCTGCTACAGCATCACTCTTAAGTGCCATAACATATTTAGGTAGGGGTTTGAAACCTGCAAGTGTGTGTGTGTTTGGATGTGGGGAGTTTGTGTGTGTGCACTTCCGTATGAAAAACATGTTAGTTTTGGCAATCAGGAGATCACACTACCTGATGCACATTACCCTTTCAAAATACTGATGTTTTCGGCACCCTATAAGTACAGCCAGATAAGAGGAACTATCTAGTAATCCGAATAGTGTGCTTTGTTAATGTGTCTCTCTCACGTGTCGTGACTTAGTTAGGTAGGGGAATGAATCCTGCAAATGACAAGTGTGCGCGTGTGTGTGTGGAGGTAGTAGGGTGTGTGTAAATGCAAGTGTGAGAGAACAGATCCTTTTGGCAAATACTACAATACACCAGATGCTGCCTATTCCCCCAGTAAACACAGGGGATGTCACCACACTATCAGCACAGCCAAACAGGGCTAGTTGGCTAATAATGCCAATAGTGCGCTCTGCTACTGTGTCTATTACCATTGTCAGAGTACAGATAGGTATGTTTTGGTAACCCACAACTGCCACGTGTGTTTGTGTCACACAGTATGATCTTGTGTGGGTCTTTGTACATAACGATGCATGCCATTGCCTAAACCAGCAATGGCATTGCACGCATGATGTATGTGTGTGACACATACACATAAATACCTGTGACCTGCAGTAGTTACCATGTCTGACACATGCCTCGAGTGGATAAATGGTATTTGCAATGTATACCAATATGACTGTGTCTTACTGTGCAGGGTCCGCACATGGTATGTGTCTATACAGTGTGGGTGTATATGGTAAAATACCTACAGCAAGGGATACACATCTGGTCTGGGCCATATAGTGTACATGTAGTTGATGTACAGGTGCTTCATGTTCCCACCTGTTGTGGTAGTGGTAACATGTCATTCCACTGCAATTCAGTGACCACATGCTGTGAACCCTTCAACTAGTGTGTTGTAGCTACAGTAATGCTCACGCACAATGTTTGGCTGGATGCAGTCCATCCATATAAACACAGTTCTTGAGACTGTCATATTGCCAGTGTTGTTATGGAGGATAGGTGGTCTTCCTGTGTATGGGAGGGTTGTGTGTGCCAGGCTATGAACCAGATGGCAGTCTGACACACTGCTAGCTGCACATGATTAGGCCCTGATGCTTTGTGCTGTGCCAACAACCTGGAGGTGTGTGTATCTGTGGTACCTTGGGATACCACTCCCCTGTCCATGTGTGTGTTACATGTGTAGGGGATGACAGGCATGGTATGGGGCATAACCTGTCAGTGATGGGTAACACCTGTGAGCCATGAATCAGGAATCTGGTACTGCACAGACATTGCAGTTCACCGTGCTCAGGACAGTGTCCAGTGCATGCATCTTCCGGTGTACACTGCTGTTGTGTAGCAGCACTGTTAGTGTCCTAACCTGTGTGTTACCCATGGAGGTGGCTATGTAAACCATGTCCTGCAGCATAAGGCAATATGTGTGTACCAAGGAGCTTTGCCATTATACATCGGGCCATGGGTGACACGTGCAAGATGACCCTTGCACATCATTGTGGCTTCCCTAGCATGTAAGCACACGTTGACAGCCAGCGGATACCCTATGAATGACAGTGGAGACTGAGCATAATGTAGACATAAAACACCCTTCCCACATATAGTGGTAGCATACCTGGTGAGGGTATGTTGGCATCCAAGATCAGGTTCATACTGGCCTGTGCCACTTGCTGAGAGATCCATTCTATGTTCCCTATCATGTAGTCCAGGGAGGTATGTCTCAGGTCAGCCATACTGGCATGGTCAATGAGTGAGTCATATGTGTCCATGCCTCTGACTGACCTGTATGCATGTGTTCTGTGGTGGACCATAGCGCCCCTGAGGCATATCACTGTGACCTTCACCAGATACAGCCTGTTGAGCGGGACCCCAGTGCAGCACCCAAGACAGGTACCTGACACGTCTGTAGCAGGTGTGTTGTGTAGCCCTACAGGCTGTGAGTGTGTGGCACAGGGGATGTGTGTGCCATGTGTGGCATGTGCTCTGTTCCAACGGAACATATGCCTGTGTGCCAGCTACGGAGGTGTGTGATGCTCAGGCAGGATGCTATTCTGAGTCCCCACATATGCCCCACTGTGTTCAGCATGCTGTCAGTGCGTGTCAATGTCTGACTTGTATTGTAGTCACTGTAATATATTTTATTTATTTATTTATTTATTTATTCTACATTTGTTGACTGGGATAGTCCAACTGGATGCATGTCCATTTCCAGGGGAGGCCTGGGGAGAAAAGCTACAAGGATAAGCAGATACAGCATTACATAATACCAGCATTACATATTACAAACAGGTTATTTACAGAGATTACATAAGTAAGCAAGTTAAACATGTTCCACAGGTTAATGTTAGTCCTGAGCACAAGTCAGGATTAAATTAAATTACACAGTAAACTGGTTAACAGATTTTACACATTCGAGTTAGCCAGGCTTGATACATTGACATAGCCAGTTAAGTGACAAATGTTGTTTGAGTCTAGTGTTAAATTGACCTAAGGTGGAAAGTAAGGTAATATCAGCTGGAAGTGAGTTCCAGGATCTACTTACAGAGTTTGCAAAGAGAGAATCACCGGCTGTGTTATTAAATTTGCTAGTCTGAATTAGTAGTTTGTTAGAGGATCAAAGCGGTCTAGGATTGTTATAGGGGGTGATAATATTTGAAGTGCAGGAGTATTGTCCGGATTATAGAGGATTTTATAGGCCATAATCAGTTGGTTATACTGTATAAGGCTGGGTATTTCAAGCCAACCAAGCTGATGCAATGATGTGTCCTAAAAGGCAGCCCAGTGGCAAACCTGGCAATGTGGTTGTAGCACATTGAGTGTTTGTTAAGGACAGTCTTGTCCATATTCGAGAGTAGAGAGGATGCATACAGAAGTGTTGAAAGAAGGTGTGAGCGAGCTATGGCACCTTTAGCTGGAGGGGTTAGGAAGGCTTTTATTCTGTAAAGTGATCCTAGTTTTTTATTGATGGCTTTGATAATTTGGTTAACATGTAGGTCACATTTGAGATTATTGTCTATGATGACACCTAATAGTTTAGTAGATGGGTCAGGGTAGATTATTGTGCCATCAGTTGATGTTATGGTAAAGGTGAAAGCGGTAGACCTACGTGTTGGTGAAATAACAGCAGTTTAGTTTATTTGGGATTTAGGTTCAGATGATGTTCAGAAAGCCAGTTTTCTATTGTATTAAAGGTGGTCTGGGTAGCTGACCATAACTCTACTGGAGATGTGGCTGAGCAGATCAGAGTAGAGTCTTCAGCATATTGGATACAGCTGATTTTTGGGATGACAGTATAAAGGTCGTTAATGAAGATGGAGAACAGCAAGGGCCCTAGTATAGAGCCTTGTGGTACTCTGAGGGTGTTAGGTAGAAGGTTAGAGAGTTTGTTCTGTCAGAGGCCAGCCTGCTGTTGACCATGCAGGTAGGATTGAAACCATTGGAAGGCTCCAGTATCTAGACAGAATGTTTGCAGGGTGTGGATTACAAGTTGGTGATCAACCATATTGTATGCCTTGGAAAGATCCAAAAAGAGGGCTGAGGATATATAATTAGTGTTGCAAGTATGGTTTATGGTGTTAGTAAAGGCTAGGAGGCCTGAAGTAGTGCTGTAATGAGGACAGAAGCCATGCTAAGTGTCTGCCATAAGGCGATTTTGGATTAGGTGGTGCATGAATTGTCTATGAATAAAGTTTCCATAATCTTTGCAAGTGGAGAGAGTATAGCTATTGGCCTATAATTGGAGAATTCAGTAGAGCTGCCTCCTTTGTGAAGTGGGATTGCATAGGATATTTTCCAGATGGTGGGAAATTTAGATTCTACCATGGTTTGTTTGATTAGTTTTGAGACGGGGTAAGCAATAGCATCATCTGATTTTGATAGGTACTCGGCAGGGAGTTGATCAGCAGAAAGTGTAGTGGGTTTCACTGTTTCAATCAAGGTACGGAGAAGTGAAGTGGTGACTGGTTGGCAGTTGAGCATAAGTAGGTTTCTAGGGTGCTACTTTCAGGACCAGGGGAGCTAGGAGGTAGATGGCTAGCTAGGGCTTGAAATGTCTCAGTAAAGAATTGGTCAAAACTATCAGAAACATCTTCAGGGGTTTTATCAATAGTAGCAGCAGGGATTGGGGTCGAGGTTTGTCCAGGATGTAGTATATATGACATGCCACCTGACAGGGTATGGCATTACTGGGTTCAGAGAGCCCAGTCCCCAGATTGGCTGTGTGGTGGCATCCCATACATGTGTTGTACATTCCTGGCCAAGGGTGATGGCTGACTGCATACATGTGGCAGCTGTGACATTGCCACATGACTCACATAAACCACAACTGGACCATAGAGGTGATTCACAGGTTACCTTTGCACATGCTACCCTAGTAGTGTGATTGCCATGGTGAGTACCAACAAATAGGGCCAATGGGGAACAACATACTGAAGGTGTGTATGTGTGGGTGTACCGCTACTGTTTCATAGCACTGGCATATATGACTGCCCACATGGGTAAATGCCAGGTAAGACATGTGCAATGTGCCACAGGCAACGTACATGCGTACAGGACAGACAGTGACGTTCTGTCATGTGTAAAGTTGACATACATATGCGCTATGCAGATGTCACTAGGAGTCTACAGAAGCACTGTAACTCTGCATTGCAGGTGTAAGCAGTGTTCCAGGGAACCCCAAGCAAACATGCATGCAAACAAAGCTACAGTAAACAGGGCTGGAAGTAGTGCATTGTACAACAAAGAAGGGGTAACAATAACAGTAAGTAACAATGCAAATATGTAGGCACTATCAACATGTACCCAGGAATACACAGCGCAGATGCCCATGGTAGAACTGATATTATGTCATAGTTATTTGTGATTTGGATTACATTGGTACTGCACACATATCTACATGTGCAAACATCCACATTGCATAGTCGTTGTGGGCAACTTGACACCATTACTGTATATGTCCACCATTGCATATCACTACTTGCATTAGCTTTCCCCCTGTGGTACCCATGTATGCGGCTATCTGTTGACAACCTTACCACCGGCATGCAATTATGTGCAGCTGTTACACTTTGGTATGTACTATGGGTGCAGATAACAATTCAGGACATTCATACAGTTACTGCAGCAGGCATGCTGGGATATACACAAAGTCATAGCAGCACACTGTACTGTTACCAACATGATACTACTAATACACTTCTATGTAGTCACCCTGTGCATCAGCAATGTGTTTACCTGTTCCCGCAATGATGTTGGAGATTGCAGGAGGTGGCACAGTGTCATCATATGCACAGGGTGTGGATTAGGTATGCCTGAGTCAGCCACTGATACCACCAATTGACATGTGTGTGTATGTGTGTTGGTGAGGGGCAGCAGTACAGGGTGGGGCAGTGTTGGTGCAGTGTGTGCGTGTATGTGGTCACCCTAGGTGTTAACATTTCACATGTGTGTATGCATGCACACAGTTCCACCTCATGGCTGCCATATACAGGGGTTTGTGGACAGCCACATACTGCACCTGGCTGGTCATACAGATCAGTGTCTGTGGGCACGGACACCGTACCTGTGCCTGGCAGGGGTGCTACGGACCGTATCCAGTACTAAGCCAGACTGGGTACTGTCATCAGAAGCGGGAGTGTGTTGACTGGACACAGGTCCCTGCTGGGACTGTCCAGAGCCACGTGCACGTGGTCTCCTGGGGCGTTCCGATGACAGCACAGACCCAGCATTGCTGGTGCTGCTGCTGGCACTATGGGGGCGAGCCTGTTGTTGTCCACGCCGACTGCCAGCTGCTGCTGTTGCCGGCATACGGCCACGTCGACGCCGCAAACACCCACCATTGCCCTGGCTCATGGACATTTGGTTGTGGAACTGCTGTAATATGTCCCCACAACGTCTGTCTATGACATCGGTGAAATTACGGATAGCATCCACAATGTCACGCATACTGTCTGTCATGACTGTGCGACATGCTCTCAGCTCCCTCAGACCCTGTCTGGTGTACCTTTCCATACGCGACTGTGCCTGCATGACAGTCCGAAACATAGCTGAGGTTGACAGACCTCTTTGGGCACGTCGGCCAGAGGCAGTACGCCCACGGATGCTCCCACGAGAACCCATGGGCAACTGTCTGTGTGGTACCATCGGAGGATCCTGCCCATGGCTGCTATGTGGGGACGCATGTGCCACAGGTACCACATTACCCTGGTCTATGCCCACTGTATCCTGTCCATCACCTAGGGACAATGGTGACAAAGGATGTACTGGCAGGATGACTGTGCGCAATGATGGGGTTGACAGCTGTGTACTGTCAATTGGCTGACCAATGGTGGACCCTGACACACCTTCCTGTAGCATTACACAAATATCATCATTACCAGTACCCATGGCACAAGATTCAGGTTCCCTGCTGCAGGTCACCAGAGCAGCACCAAAATCTGTGGGAGGAAGACAGGAAACACAGTTTACAGTCTCCAGACATTGTTAACAGTGATGCACTTCTGCACATATGCACACATGCACACATGGACACAGGCACACATGCACACATGGACACAGGCACACATGCAGACATGCACACGTGGACACATGCACACAGGCACACATGCACACATGCACACATGCTCACAGGCACACATGCACACATGCACACATGCAGACATGCACACATGGACACATGCACACATGGACACATGCACACATGCACACATGTACACGTGGTCACATGCACACATGGACACATGCACACATGCACACGTGGACACAGGCACACATGCACACATGCACACGTGGACACAGGCACACCTGCACACATGCACACATGCACACATGGGCACAGGCACACCTGCACACATTAACACATGCACACCCCGCAGTATACACACAGAACACTACTGAGTTACACTACTGTTACTAGCATTATCAGGACTATTATAGGTTATGTTAAACACACTCACCAGCATGGATGGCCTACCTTGCTGTAACCCCGGAGGGACCTGCAGAAATGATGAGATTAATGTCAGTGGGCACAACTGTGCCATTGATATTGCATATGATACAGTGTACAGAACAGTCCAGTGTACATATGGCATATTACCTGCACGCTCCATGTCATGCTGCTGTGTGGAACCAGCCTCCATCATAATGTAGGTGTACTGCTGTTGCTGTTCCGGGGATGGAGCCACAACACTTAGGAGTAGCCCCTCCAGTCTGGTGCGGGGGGGATGTGTGGCCACCCCACCTCCTGTGGCAACCTGTTGCCTGTGGATATCTGATGCACGCTGCCGGACACTTCGGATTAAATCACTGCAGTGATGTCGTACCTGCTCATATGTCCTGTTATGCGTGCCAATATCATTTACCCTACGGACAAGGTCTTGCCACAGTGCAGCCCTCTCCTGCTGATTCTGACTGGTGCAGGAAAACAGGATGTCCTACTCCCACACCAGGCTCTGGTGGATCTTCTCATCTTCTGCTACAGAGTAGGTGGGATTACGCTGATGCGCTATCTCCCTGGAAGAGAACACAAACAGGATATCAGCAGACTATGTCAGCAATATATGGCACACATACTATACATGATACTCATGTGTAGTAATATACTACTACTCCCATATGTTGCATGTGTGTGTGTCATGGCGGATACACAGGTACATGGCCAGATATCAGTGCTCAGCCAACACCTGTGCAACAATACCTGCCTCATTCCACACAACATAGTAGCATGCCCCATCGGTCAGCACACACTGACAGGTCCAATGCACAACCTCACTCTGGGGGTTCATCCCAAGGTACTGTATGTGTTACGCCATCCACTACTGTGATGTGGACAGAAGTTACTCGGCCTGGAGATACATATCCCACCACCACCACCAGCACAGTAGACTACTTTGCTATGTATGTGATTAGACAGTTATTCACTTGCTGGGACTGAGATGGTATCCATGCAGCACACTGGGCCAGTGGAAGCCACAACCCACACTGCTGACCCCTTTGCAAATGCTTACCATGGACATGCCACAGATTGCATGGAACTTGCACACACATTTCTAACCCAGACCCTATGCACAAAGGTTAGGCATCTTGTCAGGTGGACCCCAGACAGAGGCAGATTATATAACAATAGCAGGACGCTACTGCAGGACAGAGCACATTCACATTAAGGGAAGGCATCTGTGGTCAGCACTGGTACTACGCTACAGTCTGTCATAACAACGGCCACGGCCTACTCTGGGAGAGAAATGGCCACAAACACTATGGATGACCACAAGGCCTTCTTCAGTTATGTTACACATATGGACCACATGCCTCAGATATGCTCTGTGTTAATACACACCTACTTAACATTCACCAAACACACGGATATTGGCAACAGTCTTGCAGACAGGTTCGGTGCACGTATCCCCCCTCCTTCTCCCCCAGCAGTTGAAATATTTATCACAGCTGTGTGTAACCTCCCTATCATCTCACATGTCCAGGTGAGGGCCACCCTCAGCAGAGCAGAACACACAGCATCACTGTGACCTCATGGTATCCCTGGATGTGTGCTACCTGCACTCCGAGAGGACATACAACCGCATATAACACTGATAATTTATCTTGGCCGTACTACAGGATATGTACCTGGACAGTGGCATACAGCGACAGTGGTCCCACACCACTAAGGAGGCACCTCGACTGACCCTGGGAACTACCACATCATATGCATAACCAGCCTGGTCTGCTAAGCTATGGAATTATGCAGTATGGGATGCATATGCAGTGATATCAGGTACCTGCAGACACTTGTTCCCAGCCAGTGTGCCTTTGTGATGGGCTGATCCTGCCTTTTGAACCTGGCTGACCTTTCAAAGCAGTCACTACAGCCATTGCTGGGGGAAATGCACAGACAACTGCTGCCAGGATCATGGCCTAAAACTGATTGACATGTAATGTATGGTCATCCCCTTTTGGTGGAACTACGTACACACAACATATCACATGGACATACCTATAGATACAGACCTATGATACATTTGGAGGGTTCACAGTATGCACACTATTAACCTGCTACTTTGCATTACCTGTGTTTGTCGCAGCTGGTTGCATTACCACTGCTTCTGCTTGCTGCTGCTACTGTCACTGCTGACAGCTTAGGGTGACAGAGTCACAGTGTATACTTTTTTTTTCTCTCTCTCTCTCTCTCTCACTTTTCTCTCTCCCTCTGTCTGCTTCCAGACACTGCAATGAATGTATTGCATGTGTGGAGTGTTAGTAATGGATGCTTTTGTAGGTATCTGCATAGGTCCATGTGATGGCCTCTGCACCAATTGTAAGCCAGCATTTGCTAATTGCATACAGCCAGTTGTGTACTGATTGCAGTTCTCACTGTGATTTCAGGTCAGTGCTATAAAAGGGTATCTGGGATAGGCGTTGCCCTTTCAGATTGTAAGGGCGGGCACCATGCTGGTAAGCTGTGGACAGTGTTCTGTGAGTGTAAAGGTTAGTATCTCTCTCATGATTCAGGCTGTGTTGTAGATTCACATTTCTCCATTCCTCTCTCATGTTCCCTGTAGTAATTGTGTATGCACAATGACTCCTACAACTATACATAGATATATATTTATATATATATATATATATATATATATATATATATATATATATATATATGTACATATACATAAATTTATATATGTACTTTAACTGACATTATTACCTACAAGCTACCAACTAGCATGGCTGTTTGTGTTCACACACTACTATTATGGGAATCCAGTAGTTTTGACAATAATTCTACATGACATGCTTTGGGTACTACACATCCTATATTCCCTTTACATTCATCCCTACTATTACATGTTATATTTATTTTAGCACAATGTTCTTGCATAAGAGTCATGGCTTAGTGGTAGGTCCTACAGACTAGTGTTTCCAAGGTCCTGGGTTCGGGACTGACAGTGGGGTTTTATTTTGCTTTTGAACTGAGTAGAGGACCTGTCAATCAAAGTGACTAAGGCACTTTTAAGCAGTTGTAACTGGGTTAGCGCTGGTTTGCGCGGAGCTCACGCATGCACACTGGCGGTTAGCTCCGTGCACACACGCGCACACCTGCTTACAACCACTTAACAGTGCTTACTCTGGTGCACAACCGCGCTATTTTCTTTGAAAGAAATGAAAATGGGGAGACAGGAAAGTGGTGAAAAAGGGGTCAGAAAGATGGTAGGACAGTAGGGAAACAAGACTGGGATTTGCAGGAGGGATCTAGGTAAGGCCCATAGCTGCCCATTTCTTCATCAGCAACAGCTGTGCATATGTATGTAATTTGGTGTGACATTTGAAACCTTCCACCCCTGAGAGAGGTGTCAGGACAACAATAATACAGACATGTGTGCGGAATGGGCAGCTATGTATGGGGCGTAATTTTTTTGTGGGTACAGAGTGCCCTTTTTTTTTTTTTTTCAGGTGAGAGTGGTATGTCAGGTGAAGGAAGTCAGTACAGCTGGGGAGGTAGGTTGGTTAGGTAAACAGACAAGACAAACAAGACGCATACAGGGGCGGTGTATGACACGTGTGGGGGGGTTACACAATTGACGGGGACGGAGGTTTGGATATCAAGAGCCCATAAGCCCACAGATGGCAACAGTGGAACTGATATCCCCATCCATAGTCAGTTGCCACTGTTCCTTCACTGCCCAGGACGGGGCTGTGCTGGGGGCTGTGTAGGCCGGGCAACAGGCATTCCAGTTAGTTGTGCCACCCGTGCCGGACGCTACGGAGGGTGAGTGGTGGTTCTCCTCCGGCCACACTTGCAGAGGGGGTGCGAGCCCCATCCCCTGCAGCGCTTCCACCCGCAGGTGGCACAGGGCCACCGGAGGAGGGTCCAGACTCGGCACTAGTGCCAGGTGCACTCGCCAGCTGAGGTGGGAGAGGTGGGTCCGCTGGATCCTGCCTTCCCTGTTGTCCTATGTTTTGCATTATGTCATGGCAGTTTGGGTTAGTGACATATAATACCATTCACAATTAGTTGTAACAACATGCATTAGTATTCCCATTAACCAAACACCCAGATATTCACACCATTGAACAGCGTGCATAACACATGCATAATTTGAACAGCAATACACAGTCCAACAACATGCAGGGTTAATTGACGGCAATAGGCCAGCAGGTTTGGATGTATGAATAGGGCAGATGCATCTACGGACATGCAAATATATATGACCCAACAGGACAAACGTCCAGGGGTGTTAATTGTGATTGCACATACCATTTTCACGTGGAATGGGTTATATGTGGTTATAGGGTGGGGTGAAGAAAATAATATTAACACCTTCAAATACCAATACATATGCTGTACATTTCTAATAGCTACAGATATATACACACTACTGTTTTAACTACAGTTTCCTATATGATAACTATTTCAACTTGGTGATAGGACTGTTACTGCAACATCAATATACATTTTATTGTTCTTCATCCACATTCATATCTAGCTTTGTTCAGCTACATAATCCTGCTACATTTGCTTTATATAGCTGTAGACAAGTGTGGATGTTTGATATATCAGACAATCATCCTATCTGCATATTGCAGACTGAGAGTAACATATCCAGATTTTGGGATACACATTCCAGATGCAGCAACACTTTGAACAGATTTTGCTGTTTGGTTTTGATTCTCACATGCATTTCATTTTGTCTTGACTGCAGTATATTTTATTCAGGGGTTATTACTACTGTATTGCTGAATTCATGACACTTTCTCACACTCTCTCACTTGCTTTCATTTTACTATTCAGGATGGTACTTACTTCTAGGCTTTATTGACATGTTTTACCTGTAGTTATTACAATCCTTTCCAGCAGTCTCACTTCTGTCATGCTTCAGTATTTCAACAGGGATATATTTCACACATGTGATTTCATCATCTTCTGCAGCTTTACTTTTCAGCCTGCTGCAGGTTGTGTACTATTTTCTTACAGGTGGGGCATTTTTATTTCAGAATTTATGTCAGACATTTTCATTTTTTGGTTTAACTTACAGGCTGAAACACGCTTTTGGAATCAAGCAATACTTGCAGACACTTTCACACTGTTACTTGCCCATTTTATTCCTTAGTGACTACACTGCACTCTTTTGCTGACTGTCATACTTTTATATTTCTTTACAGTTACTGGTAGTGGATTACTGACCTGCCTGGTGGCACAACCGCACCAGCCTATCGCCATAGGCTCTGCGGTTCGCAGAACGGACACCTGCAGCTGTAATATAAATGAAGTAATATTGGAATACACATCTCCATAATATCAACTAGGTTAATTTCTTACATACATAATTAAATGTAACTTACTCAGTAGTGGGGCGTTGGGCATTTGCTGGGCCTCCTGGATCCAAAGGTTCAGTTGGTCCTGCTTGCATCTCTTCAGGTCCACATGGTGGTGACAGACCTGCTCACCAGTCCTTGGAATCCCTGTGGCACTGGTAAGATTATGAGCCAACCTGTCCCACGCCTCAGCCCCGTATGCTCCCCAGTGGACCTGGCCCTGCATGAGTTGGGCCTCATGATTGTGGACTAGGAGCCAGACCATGTACCTGGGCTCCTCAATGCCCCACCTCTGTGCTCGAAAGCAGCTACCCTCTCCTACTCCTGTCATTCTGCCTGCAGTTCAGTTCTACAATCGTTTATGCTGTGTATTCCCGCCTATGGGGCTTATATAGTCCATTTTTCCCACACATATCTGTGATTGGCCATTTTGGAATTGTATCAACTTCAGTAAACCTGCATTGTCATGCTCCAGTTTGTATTCATTCCTATATATTAGCTATTATTGCATTTCTAGGTACTGCTGTCATGGCTTAGTGGTTTGGTACCTTGACTATGGTGTATAGTATCCTGGGTTTGAACCTGGCCACTGCTTTTTATTTTTCATTACTGTCTAGACATGCTGAGGGGTTTGCCTGTGTAAAGGCAGTTTTTATACGGCTTGCTCAACGTTGCCCGTCGGTTAGCTTGTTTGCGCGGTATGCAGCTCCGCGCAAACTGCGTACGCTGGTTTAAGCCTCATTTGGCTATCAGCACGCATATTACGCTCAGCTGAGCTAGGGGCACTTAAATTCAGCATGTTAAACCACTGCTCAGCTACAGGCACTCATTTTGCACCAGTTAAACCACTGCTCACGTACGGGCAGATGCACTCACCCTGTTAAACTGTAGCTCAGCTATGGGCACATCTGGCATTTTTTATTCTTTTGTGACCTCACATTTCTTCAATATAAATGGGCTATTTCATTACATTTTACATAAAATGTGGTTTTATGTGTGCATATTTGTCAGGGACTTGTTTCGTGCTTATTTTGCTAAAAATAAAAATTGGTGTTGTGGGGGCTCGAACCATGAATGCCTGCTCTTCAGCCAACATCTCTACCGCTACACTATTGCTTCCTGGCGTACTTTGCATATTTAGTTCTTATATGCTTTCCCACTGACTGCTAACTGTAGCTGCACTACGGGCACGCCCGCGCAAACGAGTGCACTCACGGTTAAACTTTTTTACAATTTAAAAAAAATATATAACATGTTTATTTATAAGTTTTCTGTTCATAGTCTGTGGGGGCATGAGTTGTGTTGTGTTTATTCACATTTCCGTGGACTTGTCGTGGGTGTTTACTTTGAGCACTTTTCCTCTTCTGGGGGCGTGTCCGCTTACAGGGCTCGGCCTACGGACACACCCCCTACTGTCTTACACAGACCGTGTTAGCCTTAGGTGTGATTCAGCATACTCTCATGAATATGCAAAACATGCTGACATCACTCCGTTTAACTGCAGCCTCCGTGTATGAGTTATAATTCTTACACGGAGGCTTCGTGAATCCTGCCCCTATTCTTAATTTGAAAGGGAGGGGAAAGTAAAAAGGAACAAAGTTAAGTAAATGTACTGCAAAACACATTTGAACTTCCTTAACAATTACTACAGGATGAAATCACAGCATGCATTACAAAAAAAACTTCACCAGATGTAGTTAAAAATGTCCTCCCTCCTTTATCCTCCAAAAGAAGGCAAACTATCCATTTAACTAAGAAAGTAAAACAGTGGTGCTGAAAAGAAAAGGTAGCAGTCCATATCAATGCTGAACTCCTGAAACAAATCTCAACTGCTTTCCACAAATGGTATGTACACACTTTGGCTTGCATTCACTTACAAATGGTATGTATGGACCTAGGCTTACACCCACTTACAAACAATAAAATAGCCAGAATAAACCAACACTTTATACTCATGGTTTCCATCACATATTACCGTACTACTTTAACAAATTTTATGGTCTTTAAAACAGTTGTAAATGTTGTGCAAGTTTCTGACTAGCACTTTATTTTGCCAATAATGAGTTATTTAGTTTAGGTTATTTTAAGCAGTTCAGTGTATGTTATACCAAGGTCATAATAGTTTTGAGATACATGTTATAAAATGATTTATAACAGTCGACATGTATTGTTATTTTTCGCACATTAGTTAGAAATGAGTGTTTCTCCATCTGTTTGAATAAATGTTATTCACAAATTTACTAGGAATTCATGTTTACTGATTTGTTTATATAATATGTAAGATGCATGATATATATTTATGTATTCTGAAATACAGATATGCAGAATATATAAATACATACATCATACCTAGAATTCACTGGTGCTCAGCCCATTTGCATACAGGTGCTGTGTCTCTCGTCACCACTTACACTTGTGCATATGAACACTATGGGACTAGGAATAAATCTGTAAGACTTAGGAACATATTCCTTGAATGTGAAAGGGGAGAGTTTGGTATAATAATTAAAGTATTTACCTTAGAGATACAAAGTACAGGGTTTGATTCAAGCCTCTGGTTAGTAGCTTAGCTTGTAATAATTTGAAAATTACTAGCCTAGCATTTTGAGGGGGGGGGTGAATGTGGCATACTATGAACTTTATAGGCACAAGGTACAAGGTTTGATTCTGACCTTGGGTTATTGGCTATGCTTGAAATAGCCCTTCAGGACAGTTGGCCTAATATTCACCTATGACCCTATGAAATAATCTGCTTCCTCTCCTCCATTTCCACACCATCTATAAGACAGGCTGTCCATTGTGATGCGTTCATTTCTACTCACATCCCATTTTTATTATACAACGGTAAGAATTGTAGTATTAAATGGTATTCTGTGTATATGTGTTCCAGAATATGAGGCGCTGTGATACTTTGAATAATGTTGTCTGGAGTGTCATTCCCCTGGTACTGCGTATTATGCTCCTGGTATGGCTAACCTTGGCAAATCTGCCTGAGCAGACTGACTATATTCTTTGCTGTCCTTATACTGTACAATCCATGCCTCACCTTTGAAAACAGTGTGCTTTTGAAACTGAAATTGCCAGTCTCTGTTTAAACTGATCTTATTCTATTTAGTTAATTGTAACTGCATTTTTACTTAACTTTATGTGTACATTTCATGTTCTTACCCCCTGTCTTTAGTTATTATATTGTATAACTAGAATCACATTTATTCTTAATATTTTGTATAATTTAACTTACATTCTTCTTCTATGTATTATTAATTATTGTATGTAATTTCGTCTGGAGCTTTTCTTCTCAGGTCTCCACTGAAAATGGGCTTTGAGCTCAGTTGGAATAACCAGGTTAACAAATGTCAAATAAAGAAATAAAATAAAGCAGAGAGAATCAGACAAATTGGTCATTAGGATGTCCCATGGCAATTCATTTAAAGAATCTGAAAAAAATCATTTAGAATGTGATTTCTTGGAACACCTTTAACCAGGTAAGGAGGATGTGTTTGCTGATAAGTCCCTAATGACCAGATCTTTAAAGCCAGAATATGTTCTGCCTGAAAAAGGATAGTCTGGATCAACCGTGTAAGCTCAACATTTGCAAAACATAGAGTGCAGGTCAGATGTAATAGCCAATAATGCTGCAGGAACAGGAAAGCAGAATTGATGCAAGCAGTTTAAACTGGCTTTTTGAACATAAAAAAGTAACATTCCTCATAGAGATGGAGCAGGGATTTGTGTAAAAGTATAAATTATACTTTTTGATAGTTATGTGGTAGCATAAGGGTTAAGGTGTTTACCTTTCAAGCAAAAATGTAAGGTTTGATTCTCTCCTTTAGGAAGCATGGCTACCCATATAGGTTCATAGGTTCATAGGTTGGTACTAGGCTAGCAGCTTTAGGGCCTATACAAGCCTAGCCATAACAATTCCCTGGCTATTTCTTCCCACACTATCTACTTCCCTGGACCCCTTTCTAGCAGGGCGATAGACATGATCCCCGAATTGAATTTCCTTTCTCCCATCTAATCGTCAAGGCTCCTTTTGAAGAGGGCCAAAGAGGTGCTCTGCTTGACATGTATGGGCAGTCTATTCCAGAGTTTGGGAAGTCTCTGGGTCAGGAACCTATCTCTCCAGCATGTTTTGTTTATTGTGATGACAAGGTTTAGATCCCTGGAGCATGTGGCTCTGAGAGATTGGTATTTCTTTAAGTGTAGCATGTCCAACAGCTCTGGGTTTGACTTGGCCTTGTATGTTAAGTAGAGATCTCCTCTGAGTAGATGATATGTGACAGAGTATAGCTGGAGTTTTTTAAGATGGTCAGCATAGGGAATCTGCTTTAGGCCTGTGATTCTTTTAGTGAGGTATTTCTGCGGTCTTTTCAGTTGTTGCAGATGTCTTGAGAGGTACATACCAAACGGGGTGCTGTATTCTATAATGGGTCTAATGAGGGATGAGTACAGTGGGAGAATTACCTCCTTTTTTCTGGATGAAAAGCCCTTAGTGATAAGGTGTGCCACATAGAAGGATTTCCTGACTGTTGTGGCAATGTGGTTTTTGAAGGTGAGACCACCGTCTACCTGTGTCCCTAAGTCTCTTAACACACTTTCGGTGTTTAGTGTACTGCCACCTATGTGGTAATAATTGGGTACATGTTTTTTCCCAAAGGGGATAACTATACATTTCTTGGCATTGAGCTTGAGCCCATGGCTCTGGCACCAAGCAGCTGTTTCTTTAAGGCCCTTTTGTAGAGTATCCACATCATTTGGGGATTCAGTAATGGCTCCCAGTTTGCAGTCATCTGCAAACATTGTTAGCCAGAGTCCCTTAGTGTTGGCTTGTACTTCAGAGAAGTAGATGCCAAACAAGAGCAGTCCCAGGATTGAACCCAGAGGTACTCCACTTATCACATGTCTGGAGCTGGATTTGGAGTCGGCTACTTTTACAGTGTGGGTTCTGTCAGTAAGCCAGTTGGCAACCCATCGAGTTACATAGGGATTAATGTCCAGCTTAGTAAGTCTATCTATGATTCCAGAGTGGGGGATTGTGTTGAAGGTCTTGGCAAGGTCCAGATAGGCTGTGTGGACTGCCTTACCCTTGTTCATGGCTCTGGAGACTGATTCGAAGAAGTCAATCAGGTTCAGGAGACAAGATTGGCCCTTCACAAACCCAAATTGGGTGGGGTCCAGTGTTTGAAGTTTGCCAATGTCTTTGTTTATAAGTTTCATGATAATACATTCCATGGGCTTGCAGATCAGGCTCATCAGACTGATGGGGTGGTAGTTCCTGGGATCCAAGATGGATCCCCCCTTGTGGAGTGGGATAACTGTAGCTGTGCACCACTTAGTGGGCACAAAGCCTGAGGTGAGGCTATGATTAAACATGAAACTTAGGTGAGGTGCCAGTTCATGTTGTAGATCATGTAATACACAGCCTGGGATGCCATCTGGTCCCATGGATGCTGTATTTTTAGCTTTGGAGAGTGAGCTTTTTACCTGTGTGGCTGTTTTTACCAGAATTTGGCAATCTTCCAGTATTGATATGGGCCGTTTAGGGGGTGAGAGGGGGGATGAAGTTGCCACTGAATTGATCTGCTAGGATATTGGCAATATTCTTGGGATCAGTATATTTAATACCATTCTGTTGTAGCTCAGAGCAGATCTGAGCATTGCCATTTAGATTCTTGACATAGTTATAGAATGCCTTGGGGTAGTCTTTAGAATCTTTGGCAATTTTAGTTTCATAACTAGCTTTGGGGGATTTTATGAGGGATCTCAGATTCTTACTGAGGCTGGTAAGGGAGTTTTTTGCATCCTGAGATATTCCTCTTTTCTGCAACAGTTTCTTCCTTTTGTTGTAAAGTTTGTTTATGGCAGGGGACCACCAGATTGGCTTCCTTTTTTTGGAGGAGAGCATCTTGGTTCTATTTGGAATGGCACGATTTATGCATGAGTGGATGTGCTCATACAGTGCCTTATTGTAGGATTCAGCAGTTGAAATTTCAGTTCTTGTCTGCATGTGTGTCATGAAGTTTGTCACTTCTGACTTGAGTAGCATTAAGTTGGCTTTGGACAATTTTTTTATGGAGGTTCCTTACTGGGGGGGGGGGGTTGGGGGTGGGATGTGGATGTTAAGGGTGATTAGCTTATGGTCAGACCTGACCAACGAGGGGGTGACCATAGGTGTGGAGTATCGGTTTCCCATGTTGGTAAAGACCAGGTCTAGGATATTGGAGCCCCTGGTGGGACGATGGATTAGTTGATCCAGGGCGTTGGAATTTATGTATTCCAAGAACCGTTAGGCAAAGATGTTGGTACATGAGTAGTTTTCCCAGTTAATAGCAGGGTAGTTGAAATCACCCAGTATTAGGGTGTTTGCTTGTATCTTAATATTTTCCAGTATGTTTATAAAGGTGGTAGTGAGACTCTTGGGGCATGATGAGGGATCTGTAGCAAGCTAAATTTTGGATTGCAGTCTTACCTAATGTTAGTTGCACCTGGAGAATTTCAGATGCATTGTGTTGGGCAACTAGCCTGGTGGTGTGAATATCCTTGGTGAATATGGACACTCTTCTGCCTTGTGTGTTCCAGTCCTGGTTTGCTGGCTGAAAAGTCTGGTAAGGGTTGTAACCTGGTATTGCAGGGGTGCTCTATCAGTTACTGCACAGATATCGATGCTCTCCATTTTAGGAGTACCTCGAGAGAGCACATTTTGAGGTTTAGACTTCTAGCATTGAGTAGCATTACCTTCAGAATTTGCATGCTTGTACCTGTTACGGTGGTGGTTTTGTCCTTTGAACTTTGCCTACATAAGGCACTATAGGGGTGGCAAGAACCTTAACCAGTAACCTGAATCCCAGGGGCAATAAGTGCAGACCATCTCTGGCAAAGCATTGTAGTCTGTTGATCATGTCGCCCCAGGCAGACAGATACTGGAACCCCTTGGAATGACACCAGAAGCTTAGCCAATTGTTGAAGTCAATCATTTTGTCCTTATATTGTGGTATCATTCTGGGTGAAGGCAGGAAGCTACTCAGGGCTAGAGTCATACCTGCCTGGGCCACATGATCCGAGAGCTCCTCCATGTCTCTTTTCATGTAGTCCAGGGAGGTACATCTCAAGTCATTCACTCCAACATGGACAATGACAGAGTCATATTTGTACTTGTTGTGGAGTGACTTGAGTGCATGCATTATGTGGTGGATCCTGGCACCCGACAGGCAGCTGACTGTAATTTTCTCCTTGTTCAGCCTGGTGAGTGGGACATCAGTGTGCCTGACTATAGAGTCACCATTGACTAAAGTGTTAGTTACGTTGTCTTGCCTTAGGGGCAGTGGCTGGGTGGCACACTGGTCTTGTGAGCTATGTGACACTTTGGTTGTGATTGTGTTTGTTTGCATTTCAGCTTCGGAGGTCCTTGTTGCTTGGGCAGATTATAGTTAAGGGCCTCCACATATGTGGATTTAATGCTGTTATGTGTGGGTGTTGGTGGTGTGGGTTTAGAAGGGCAATTTCCTGCTTGAGGTGCAGTGCAGGTGTTAACCTTCTCCTCTTGACTGTCTAGCACAATCTTGGGTGGAGAGAGCTTTGCTTCCAGTTTGGCTATGTAAGTGCATCTCTCACAGGTTGTAGTGTTAGGTGGTAGGAGGAGGGGGTTGTCTGTGTACATGAGGCAATTGCTGCATTGCCCCAGTATGCCCAGATTCACCAGGTGGACAGGAGAAATCACTGGAAGCTGACCCCTGGACATGCCTGGTTTGGTGCTTTTTTTTTGTAAAGTACAGAAGCTGTTTTCCCTTGCCTTAGCAAGGTACTTTGCAATTATAGGCTGTTTAGTGCCTACAATTAATTTCTCCTTATTAACAAGGAGAGTTGCATGCTTGTATCAGTTTAAGGCTTCCTAGTGCTTTCCAGCAGGTATTAGAGCAAGTGCTAGTCACAGGGATGCTTAAAGGTAAGATGGAAAGAAATGGTGTATCCTAAACACTGCAGTGTGCACTAGATAAGTTAGAAAATCAATAAGTCAAAATAAAAGCCCCTCTTGTTAGTCTTGTCCCTCATGGACAGTGGTAGTTGGTGCTGATCATAGAATTGCTCTACTAACAAAAACCATCTAACTATGGTCAGTTTAGGTACATGGGATTTTTATATGGCTAGGCTTGTAGAGGCCATAGGACCATTAGCCTGCTAACCTTCTATGAACCTATGATCCTATGATACCAGCTTCATTAAATTCAACTTAATTCTAAACACAGCATTGGCTCTAGTAGCATTCTTTTCAAGCAAAGATCGCCTCTTTCTGCACTAAAGGTATTCACCTTTTCATTTTCTTTCCCTCTAATTTCATCTCCCTGTAGAGAAAGACATAGATTGTTTTGCATTCCACATTCCCTAGCTCCTTGGACAATCTTGCTCCTCCAAGAACTATAAGAATAAAATCCAGTTTTGCACCTTGGTTAACTAAGGAAATAAGATCACTACTAAAAGGAGACATAAGGCTTCTTGAGAAATGTGACACACTAACAAAACCTCAGCAAATAAACAGACGTATCTAGAAATAAGAAACAAAGCCAAAAACAAATCAAACAAGATAAAATAAACCATTACAAACCTAACCAGAGAAAGCATCAAAATAATCCTAAAAATTTTGGTCAGCAATAAAAAAAAAAAATCCGACAACAAAGGCAAGCTAGTACACCTTCCGCATCAACCAGCAATACTAAAGCTAACATTGAAATACAATTTAATAAATATTTCACAAAAACCATCTTAGCCCTAACAAAACGATTGATCTACACCTCCACTACCCCACTTAACACCAAATCAGGATAGTAATACCTTTTCCTTCCAACCTATCCCCTATAGAAATTATAAAAAATATCTAAAAAAGCTTAAGTTAACAACCTTAAAATGTGATTAATTAACTACACAGTATCTCAAAATCTCTGCTTAAGCCATATCCGATCCTGTATCCCATCCTTATTAATCGATCTGTCCCTGAATAAAAAGTGCCAGCAGTTTGGACAATATCACACATCATTTTCTGTTGCTTACCTAGGCATTTTTTTGTGATCTCTTGTTTACTCAGCTACCATACCCAGCATTTTGAGCATCCTTTTCCTCATTTCCCTGTTAGATGACTTATCTAGGGAGCTTTCCTCTGCTGCTATCTTATTTTCTAACATTGTGTTAAAACTTTGAGCTGTTTTCAAGCCCATAAATGGTTAGAAATGAAATAAGGGTAAAACTCTTGCAGGAGATTGGGAAATTTACCCTTCCATTTTGATCTCCATGCTTCTCAATGGAGTTAGTATATTAAAGTAAGAATAATGTATGTCTGGGTATAAATCCTGTTACATCGAAGTGTAGGAGGTCGTGTCTAGTTGTAAAATCATTCATTAGTTATTGGCTGTTCATTGGTGGAATGTATTGTTAAAAATCTTATTTTATGTACTTTTTATTATAACACTTTGTTAAAGAGCAAATGCAGCCAATACACACTTAGGATTAACACGTAAATATGATACTATGCTTAGACAAATTAAATTACTTGTCAACGTCAAGTTCTCAAAAATAAAAACAGAGGAACAAAACATTAAAGTAACCCAACAAATTCTCAAAACTCTATCTTACAAAACAAAAATTATCTCCAATGCTTATAAACTAATATCTGCAATTAAATTCCAATCTTCACTCCTTTACACCAAATACTGGGAAGAGAAAAATAATAATATCTCTATAGACTAAAAATACCAAGCTCTAAAAATACATTAAATTTAACCCCTTTTTAAAAAAATAATATATATTTGCAGCTCATGACCAATCATAATGCATACTATACTCCTGCTGTCCTAAAAAAATGCTGGATATAAAAAAAAACCCTAATGTGCCCCTTCTGTCCCCAGAAAAATGTTGATCTATTACATATCTTTTGGAGCTTTAAGAGAGTCTATAAATTATGGTGTTCCTTTAAAATTAAACTTCAAAAAATGGGATACAGCAATTCTACACTTAACTCCTAAATTACTTACTAGTATGCACAAACATGTTATAATTACAGTCTGTGCACTAATTAAAGATTTTATTGCAAATAATGGTTGGATAAATCCAAAATCTCCTGGGAAAACTTTAAAGCAATGGCAATAAAACTTATATTCTCTCATAAAGTGGTAACTAAAAACCCTAGCAAAAGGTCATACTTCCAAGCTTACTGGAGTTACCTCTTAGACTCTATTCTAAAAGACTAAACTGGAACCTATGTTTAATCTATATCTGAATTATAGATGAAGACCATTGTAAAGAAAAGGAAGAAGGAAAAAAAGAAAAAAATGGGAATAGGATAAAGAAAAGAGAAAATAAAGAGTTAGACTTACTATTGATAGAAACAAATAATGTGGCATCTATTTTTGTAAATAGTTGTATATAGTTTCTAAGCTGTCTTCTTTCAATTAATGTTCTCCTTGTCTTAAATACTCTGCCATATTTACCATCAATATGTTTTCTCTATTAATGTTTAAAAAATGTGAATTACTAGATATCCATTTGGAGAACACAAATACACAAACCCAATGGGAATTTTTATTGTCCCATGTTTACAAAAGTAAATGTTCATCTTTTCAAGATACTATTAATGGGGTATTGCTTGTTACTATACTACGTGTTTATAATTATTTGAAATGTATGCAGTTGAAGATTTTATGTTTCAATTGTATTTTTATTTACTTTTTGCTTGTATTTTTCTTTTTTTTAATATGCATAAATAGAATAAACATTAAATTGGGGGAAAAAATGCAGCCAATACACTGAATATGGCTATAAGCCTTTCTGGGCTGCATCATTAAAATTCAGATCCATGACATCCGTAGGAATTTCATGTAACTTTTGCAAGCATGAGATACATGTTGCTCTATCACTCTGTGCTGTACTTTGGTTCACTGTCAGTGCATTCTGTTTTATTTGGTTTATAGATTGATGGATGGATTTATAATACTGAAAACTATATATATTGAAATCTTTTTAGTGCAGTGGGCAAGCCCCACTACATTCACCACACTGCCTCATAATTGTAAACTAACTCCAGGATAGTGCAACAGTGGGATAAGGGGAAATTCCCCATTTTAATATTTTGAGTTCTCAGTATTTTGACTAAATATTTTGAGTTTTAACCTCTTTCATAGATAGCTAGATATATAGATAGATAGATAGATAGATAGATAGATAGATAGATAGATATAGATAGATAGATAGATATAGATAGATAGATAGATAGATAGATAGATAGATATAGATAGATAGCTATATAGATAGATAGATAGATAGATAGATAGATAGATAGATAGAGATATATAAACGGTCTATGATGAAATATAAACTTGTATATGCACATACTTTAATTCCATCTATACTGTCATTTGGTGATTGCCATTATCTGAATTTTCTTAGGAGTACAAAAATACATGACCCATATGTTTGGACCTACACAGTGATGCATGGCTGTCATGCAACCTAGTAACTGTTGTGTACTCATCTGCTACAAATACAAACAACGTGGTCATTTGCATCTTGTCCTCCACAGTAAACATGTGAACAAGACAACTGGATTTCTTATGCTAATTTTTGCACACAAAATTCATTGCCCTCTATGAGATATGCCTGGGTAGGTCATGTTAATACGAGGAGCTCATGATATCTGCTTGTTCACACATAATATCCTGTGCACATGCACTCTGAGCAATAGAGAGATAGATAGATAGCTAGTTAGATAGATACATAGATAGATAGATACATAGATAGATAGATAGATGGATAGATAGATAGATAGATAGATAGATAGATAGATAGATAGATAGATAGACAGATACATAGATGGACAGATAGAGAGATAGATAGCTAGATTGATAGATAGAGAGACAGAGAGACAGATACAGATATATAGATACTGTATATAGAAATATAGCTATCTTGATAGATATAGATATCCCCCTTATGATGGGTGCACATCAGAAGGTGTCAGCACATACAGACACATCCATGCACTATGCATATCTAATACATCGCACATAAATACTGCATACATGTTGTATATATTTATCCAGTATTGCAGCATATGAAGTGAATATATGCAGTTATACATTGCTGTCCACCATTCTTGCACATATGTAGATACTATACATTATGTTTCATTTTCTAAGGATTCCAGGGCATATATTATTATGTGCTTGCCATTACACCATACACTTCATGAAAATGACTTTTATTTTCTCATGATCTATAAAACAAACAGTTTTGTGCAGGTATGGTAAATGCCACCTTTCCCTGTATGCAGCTATCTTAGTGTTGCATTCAGGGCAGCATCTATCAATTCCCCCATGTATATCTTTAAGAAGTGGATGGAGGCATAAGACTCCTGTGAAAACCCAAGCAGATATAGTTGAGCTTCCATCCCTCTTCCTTTCAACTCTTGTGGCTCTACAAATTCCATTTGTATTATGAGTTTCATTAGTAATTATTTTATGTTTAAAGCATTTTCCCCAGTCCTTGAACGCTAGATGGACTTTGCCCATTTGGTCCACCTAAATAAACAAATAATGTAGTCCAAAAGCTTAACTTGCTGATTTTCACTCTCTTTGGTGTTGTCAAACAAAAGAGTGCACATCACATTATAGATTACTGTTACTACAGTTAACTCTTATCAAATGAATGCATATGTTTACACCTGAGCAGGAACTACTCCCAATTTCATTAATTTGACAGTAATTAAAGTTGTTGAAATATTTGGTTCTCTGTGCTGCTCATTTTATTTTAACAATTCAGTGGAATTCAGAATTTTACTGTAATATCACTGACTTAAAGAACAGTGTCAGTGTTCTTTTTGTTATTAAATATGCATCACACTGACTTTCACTTCTCTAAACAGTCTGTAAATGTACTGAATGATTCATTCCCATATGCCATTGTTGCATAATTACCTTTCAGATCCCATGGTAGTCTAGAAAAAGAAATGCAAAATATGAATGTATTCTGTTCAGCTACCAAGGCATTTAATAGAATATAAAGAAAGAAATTTTGCATTTCATAAATATTAAAATGTTAGTTATTTATAGAAAGTGCAGATTTATCATCAATTAAAGTATTTGTTTCATGGCACACTTCATTCTTTTAATGAACAACTAAACATTTTTCATAAAAACATGCTTTTCCAAATGTCAGTGTGAATAAATAAACATAGTTTTTGACATATCCTGAAAGTAATTCATTTAAAATTGATATTTAATTATCAAATGGGATTTGGTAGTCAGGTAAGATCTGAAATTAAGTGCACCTGTAAAACAATAAAAGTAGTACAAAAAAGTAGAAATCATAAATATGAAAGTAAATAGGGAAAACAAACATTAAGTGGCATTTTCAATCTCTTTCATTCTATTCACTATACTTAATTAACCTTAACAGGCTGCAAGATTTTCCGTCTGTGACATATGAATTTTTATGATACGTCCTAAAATATGCATCCAGGCTATTGTGCACTTCTGTTGATGGCAGGATCAGAATTCTGATTAACTCATTAGCTCTGTGAATTCATACCTACTCAGGCTATTAGCACTTCTGATATCTTGGAATGCCATTGAACATTTTAAAACTATTGCATCCAGTGATTTTAGCAGTCCTGTTTTTCAAAGTGCATTTTTAACCTTATCATTCATTTCAGAGTTACCTTGTCAGTTTATTTGAACAAGCATGTGTCTAAACATTAAACGTTGGACATCTTTCATGCTGTTTAAAGTGAAAAGTCTTATAAAATGTGAATTAGAACTAAAATACACAACTTCAAAACTTACAGTGGATTAAACACTGCAAGAAATACATGCTTTTTGCATTTTATAGATACATTTTCTCTATTTACATTCATATTTACTATTTCTACTTCTTTGTACTACTTTTATTGTTTTATAGATGCAATTTATTTCAGATCTTACCTGAGTGCTCAAACAACAGAGACCTCCAAAGCAGAAATGCAAGCAACCTCCGGCCCTCATCACAACCCAAAAGACACATAATACACAGACTCAGTGTGCCACTCGACCACTGCCCATAAAGCAAAACTACATATCTAACACATTGGTCATAGGTGACTCTATAATCAGGCACACTGATTTTCCACTCACCAGAATAGAGAAGGAGAAGGTTGCTGTTAGCTGCCTGTCAGGTGCTAGGATTCACCACATAACCCATGCACTGAGTTCACTCCACACCAAGTACAAATGTGACTCAGTCATTGTCCATGTTGGTGTGAACGACCTGAGATGTACCTCCCTGGATTACATGAAAAGAGACATGGAGGAGATCTCCGATCTTGTAATCCAGGCAGGTATGACCCTAGCCCTGATTAGCATCCTACCTTCACCCAGAATGATACCGCAATACAAGGACAAAATGATTGACTTCAACAATTGGCTAAGCTTCTGGTGTCATTCAAAGGGGATCCAGTATTTGTCTGCCTAGGACAACATGGTTGACAGGCCATGATGCTTTACCAGAGATGGCCTGCACCTGTCACCCTTGGGATTCCGGATACTGGCTCAGGCTCTTGCCAACCCCTATAGTGCCTTTTTTAAGCAAAGCTCAAAAAAAATAACCACCACCATAGCCGATACAGGCATACAAAAACTGAAGGTAATGCTACTCAATGCTAGAAGTCTAAACCTCAAAATGTACTCACTCGAGGTACTCCTTAAAATGGAGAATATCGATATCAGTGAAGTGACTGAAACCTGATTCAAGGTACCAGAGAGCACCCCTGCATTACCAGGATATAACTCATATCATACCTTTTGGATATCAAACTAGGACTGGAACTCCAAGGATGGAGGTGTGTCCATATTCATTAAGAACAACCACACCTCCAAGCTAGTTGCCCAACATAATTCAGCTGAAATTATCCAAGTGTAACTAACTCTGGGCAAAACTGCAATTCATATTGTAGCTTGCTACAGATCCCCCACTATGCCCCAGGACTCCCACTCCTCTTTTCTTGATATAATACAGAATATCAGGTTCCAACCTAACACCTTAATATTGGGTGATTTAAACTACCCCACCATTAAGTGGGAAAACTACTCTTGTACCAACTGCTTTCCTCAACGCTTCCTAGAATTCATAAACTCCAATGCCCTGGATCAACTTGTCCACACCCCTATCAGGGGCAATAATATCCTACACCTAGTAATTACCAACATGAGTGACAGGTGCTTCACACCTGGTCAAATCCTCGTTGATCAGATCCAACCATAAACTAATCACCTAGATAGCCACATCCCGTCCCCACGCTCCATTAAGGAAACCACTGTAAAAAACTTCTCCAAAGCCAACTTCAAACTTCTTAAGGCAGAAGTGGCCAACTTCACGACACCCATGCAGATGGACAATACAGTTACCACTACCAAATCTTATACAAATGCATTCTATAAGCACCTACACAGATCAATGGCTCATGCTATCCCTAATAGAACCAAGGTGCAGTCCTCTAAAAAAAGGAAACCAATCTGGTGTTCCCCTGCTATAAACAAACTCTACAACAGAAGGAAGAAACTGTTGCAAAAGAGAGTAAAATCCCATGAGTGGAGGAGCTACCTGGTCAGCCTCAGCAAGAAGCTGAGATCCCTCATAAAATCCTCCAAAGCGAACTATTAAAACACAATTTCCACTGACTCAAAGGACAATCTCAATGGCAACACCCAGATCTGCTTTGAGTTACAGCACAATAGCACAAAAATCATGGAACGAACTGATATCACCAACATCCTAGCTGATAGGTTCAGTGCCAACTTTACCCTCCCCCACCTCCTCAAAGGCCCATATCCATACCGGAAGAATGCAGCACCCCTGCAATCACAACAGAACAGGTGAAAACTGAACTATCCAAAGCAAAGAACACAGCATTCATGGGACCGGACAATATCCCCGGCTGCATTCAACACAAACTTCAACATGAACTAGTCCCCCCCCCCCCCGCCCACCTAAGCACCATGTTCAGTCATAGACTCTCGACAGGCTTTGTAGCCACTGAAAAGCACATGGCAACAGTTGTACCACTCCACAAAGGGGGAGCCACCACGGACCCCGAGAACTATCGCCCTATTAGCCTGACGAGCCTGGTCTGCATCTCTAACATCCAAATAAGAATCCCAACCCCAAAACTACATAACGAACATAAATACCTACGCCATGAAGCTCACCCATTAGTACAACTCCTAAATACTATCATGGTAATTAAGCCTCTATTATCATTAACCCACATACTGCTGCTGATCACCTTGACTTCCCTAACCAGTCTAACCCAACCTGACAATGCTAATCAGCCCCAACCATTTCACACAACTATCCCATTCACAATAAAGGACACAAATATCTCATCCTATATATCACCCTCTCTCTACCCCTTGAACATTAGCTTGCACTTTACCTACAAGCTCCTACCCAACACTAAACATTTTACCTCGTTTAATACTATTCACATATCTACAAAGCTCAATACCCATAAGCTACAGTCCAAACAAACTGAATACTTCTTTCACCATCTTATCTCTTATACTTCTCTCTGGAGACTTCCACCCAAACCCTGGCTCCTCTCCCATACACAACCCAACCCCACATCCACATTCACCTCATATAACATGCAACACCCTCCATTTCTCAGCTCTAAATGCTCAGAGCTTATGCATCAAACTTTCAAACCTTCATGCCTGGCATCTTCATAACCAGCCAGATATTCTCTCCATCTCAGAATCCTGGCTCAAACCCTATATAAAAGATTCCAAACTCATACCACCAACTATCACATATTAAGAAAAGTCAGAACAAACAAAAAAGGTGGAGGGGGTAGCACTGTTATACTCTTCATCCCTGCTAATCACATCCTATACCAAACCTTTCCCTGAATTTGGTATGGCAGAGCTGATTCCAGCCTTACTCCACCTAAATAACATAAAATCATTTTCCTTCTCTCCCTCTATATCCCCCCTGGTGATAATGTCTCATGCCTTGAAGACATTATCTCCTGGGTGCCCTCCAATATCTGTCATGAAATAATAATCCTAGGTGACATTAACATAAACCAGGCTACAATTCTATCTCCCAATAATTCACACAATATCAACTTGTATAACTTCACACAATTAATCAACACCACTACTAGACCTTCAACAAACTCCACTAATGGTAGTATACTAGACTGGATCCTAGTATCCCACCCCACTATATCTGACAGTGGCACTGTCCCCGACCCACTAGATAACCATCTTCACACCTTTGCCCACTGTCTCCCATCTACTTTCCAACATACTCATACCTATATTTCTTCGTACTGCTTAAAAAATTTCAACCCAGAAATGTTAATAAACACACTAAAGTACACCAACTGGAACCCATTAAAAACCCTTGCCCTAGAAAACGCCATCTCCTATTTCAACACCATCTTTATGAACCTACTCAACTCCCTTGCCCCCCTAAATACTAAAAGCATAAAAAGTAACCCTGTACCTTTGCTATCCAAAAACACTTTTGTAACCATGCATCTTCATGACAAAGCATGGGCACGATACAAAAAAATATACAAAAACCCTTCTACCCTTACTGAATATAAAACTCTACACAACAAAGTCAAAAAACTCATTGTATCTGACCAGAAAACCTATTTTTTTCCCTTCAAACCAACCATAATATCAACCCCAGGCAATTTTGGAAAGGAATAACATCTCTCCTCAACCCTGGTAAAAAAGAAAAGCCCTGCCCCAACCCAGATACAACTAACATGTAATTAGCAACCCAATTTAACTCTTTCTTTATTGACTCCATCAACAAACTAACATTATCCTTCACTAACAGCTCTGCAGCTCCTCCTCAGCCTACCTCCATCTCCTCCTCTCCCAACATCCCATGCCCTCAACCCCCACTTTTCTTCATCAATCCCATTTCCATATCCACTTTAAAAAAACTCCTTCAAAAATTAAAACCTGGTTCCAATGCCCCTGATGACACCCCCTCCTACTTCCTAAAAGTAGCTGCTTAAGTAATTGCCCTTCTTGTCTCCATACTAATAAATTGTTCCATTTCACAATGCCAGTTCCCCCAACTCTGGAAGAAGCCCTTTATTATCGGTCTCCACAAAGGTGGAAATAACAATGACATCCCTAACTTTGGCCCTATCACCATCCTATCCCCTATTTACAAACTACTTGAGAAGTGTGTCCACCAACAACTTTTACCTTATCTCATCAATAACCAGCTTCTAACCCCCACACAACATGGATTTAGACCAGGTCATAGTACCTCCACTGCCCTTCTGTCCTTCCTTGAAACAATCAACAAATCCCACAACTCTGGACACCTCATATCTACTCTTTTCCTTGACCTCTCTAAGGCCTTTGACACCTTTTTCCACAACCTGCTTCTTTCCAAACTCTCTAAACTAAACCTATCCTCCCCCTCCATCCACTGGTTCTCAAGCTACCTCACAAATAGGCAACAAGCAGTTAAATGGAAAAGAGCTACCTCACCTTTCCTCAACACTTCCACGTGTCCCCCAAGGTTCCATTCTAGGCCCCCTATTATTCAATATATTCATAAATGATTTCAACCATGCTATCCAAAAATCCATACTTCTTCAATATGCCAATTCCACTATAATCTGTTCCTACCATACCATTACAAGTCTCAATAGTCTAACACATGCCACCTTCTCCTCCACTGAACAGCGGATACTAGACAATCATCTTGCCCTGAATGCATCCAAAACCAAACTTATGCTATTCAACACCTCTAAAACCTCTTCCCTAGAAAAACAATCCTTAATTACCAGCAATAACAATAGCCCCCTTAGATCTAGTCTCTGACACAAAACTGCTAGGAGTTATTATCGACGACCAACTAAAGCTCGACAAACATATACAAGCAAACATCAAAAAAACCCATAAAAAACTAGGTATACTCTACCGTCATAGTCACTTTATCTTTCCCACCACCAGGATTACACTAGCCAATACATATTTCATCCCACCCCTTTTATACGGCATTCCCATCCTAACTAGCCTTCATTCTTCCCTTACTGCTAAACTCTCATCCTGTTATAACAAGATATCACAATTTGTTGCTAGTCATAGAGCCTCCGCTCACCACTGTAACTCCCTTCACCAGCTTAGTTTGCTAGAGCTACCTAACCTCCTCACCTACACCCAGTTCATCCAAGCACACAAACTCATTCACAACCCATCTCTCTGCCCCTCTCTAGCAAACACCTTTGAAATCCACAAACCAGATAGATCACTAAGATCTAATTGCCAAAACCTAATTAAATCAGCTGGGAATCACCTGATGTCTTTCTCTCTAGCACACCTCTGGAACTCCCTCCCTCCCTCTATCCACACCATCAACTGTCTTTCCTTATTCAAAACTTCACTGCACTGTCACCTTACTTCTAAATGGAAATGCTCTTGCTCTTATCCAACCTAAATTCAGACTATTCTGTTCTCTTAATTCCTCCTAATTTCTTGCCAATCACTACCTAATCCATCCTGTGATGTTATTTACCTACAACTGAAAGATCTGCCACCACAATCTCAAAAAACATTTTTTTTTGTATTTCCAACTGAATGATTCTTGTTGAATAATGTTTTGTTTTTTGAACTGTATATCGTTTCCTTTTTTGCATTAAGGTTAACACTTTGAAAAATGGATAGCTGTACACATGATAAGTATTTGTACTTGGCTTTACTATGTACTATTGTGGATTTTATATTTCCTCCCTATGTATCTGTATTTTTTTCTGGAGCTTTTCCCCCTAGGACTCCATTGAAAATGGGCTCCTTGCAGCCCAATGGACTATCCTAGTAAACAAACTGCAAATAAATAAATAAATAAACATATCATGATGGAACTCAAAAACAAGGATACTGGTAACATGCAAACTCTGGACCCCACACAATTCAGGTTTGTGAAGGGCAGATCATGTCTCCTGAACCTGATCAATTTTTTTGAAACAGTCACCAAAGCCATGGACAAGGGTAAAGCAGTTCACACAGCCTATCTCGACCTTGTCAAGGCTTTCAACACCTTCACCCATTCTGGTATCATAGAGAAACTCACCAAACTGGGTATAAATCCATACGTCACAAGATGGGTCACCAACTGGCTCACTGACAGAACCCACACTGTAAAAATTGCAAACTTCAAATCTGACTCCAAAACTGTGACAACTGGAGTACCACAGGGTTCAGTCATGGGCCCCCTCCTGTTTGGGATCTACTTCTCTAAAGTACGGGCTGACACAGAGGGCCTCTGGTGACAAAGGTGGCAGATGACTGCAAATTGGGTGCCATAGTCGAGTCCCCAAATGACGTGGACATCCTGCAAAAGGGCCTCACAGAGACTAATGCTTGATGTCAGAGCCATGGCCTCAAGCTCAATGCCAAAAAGTATTGTCATCCCCTTTGGTAAAAACCCAGTACCCATGAACTACCACATAGGCAGTGGCCCACTTAATGCCGAAGACATAAGAGATCTCTGGACTCTAGTGGACAGTAGCCTTCCTTTGATAATCACATTGCCACAGTAGTCAGGAAATCCTTCTACATGGCACACCTCATTACGAAAGGGTTCTCATCTAGGAAAAAAGTGGTCAGTGTCCTCCTCTACTCGGCTCTCATCAGACCCATTATACAGTACAGCACCCCATTTGGAATGCACCTTACAAGGCATCTGCAACAGCTGAAGAGGCCACAAAAATACCTCACAAAGAGGATTAAGGGACTCAAACAGTTACCCTATGCTGACTGCCTCAAAAAACTCCAGCTTTACTCCATAGCATATCGCCTTCTCCAAGGTGATCTCTGCCTAACATATAAAGCTATGTCAAACCCAGAGCTGTTGGACATGCTGCACCTAAAGAAATCCCAATCCCTCAGAGCCACACACTCTAGAGACCTAAACCTCGTCACCGCAATTAACAAAATATGCTGGAGGGATAGATTCCTGCCCCAGAGACTTTCCATACTCTGGAATAAGCTACCTATCTATGTCAAGCAGAGTTCTTCACTACCACTCTTCAAGAAAAATCTTGATGAGTGGATGGGTAATAGGAAATTTACCTCAGGAATCACTTTGGTGGCCTTGCTAGAGTGGGGTGCAGGTAAATAGCAGCCTTGGGTGGTGAACGTCAGGAAACCTTGTTGGCTAGGCTTACATAGACCCTAGGGCCAATAGCCTAGTACCTAACTATGAACCTATGAACCTATAAAAGTGCCATTGGTTCTGCTCCAGTGACCCAGTTTGATGGCTGCAGTTTGAAAACTAGGTTTTGCAAACTATGAAAATCCCATCTCCATACCTCTCTACCTGGAAGCATTAAAAATCTGGACAAAGGCTCAAGAACAATATATACAAATTTACATGCTGATTAACATAAAATTTCCATGCATAATTATGTTTCCTCACCCAGTTCAATGGAATTATGGGACACCCAATTTCAAAGGCAAACTGAAGAACAGACAACCAAAATATGGCCCAAGAGTCCCCCTGCAGCCATTCCAGAGTCACATTACTTGGGTATTTTGCCCAATTTACCATAAACACTGTAATGTGCATACTGCTTTACTTCTACAATGATTATTTGGATTTCATTTAAAACTTTTATTTTACATTTTTTAGCACAAACACTAATAGGCATCTGCTAAATAAAGCAATACAATCTCAAAATGAAAATAGTCTTAGCATTAAAACTTCTCTGCCCTGGAAACTCATATTCATTGAAACAGCATTGAAATCCACATTAAAAAAATGCATCTTGCCAGTGGCGGATAAAGATTACATTTGGACTGTTTTCGAATCATAGGCCCCTTGCACATGAAACATACATGTGTTCTTTGATACACCTTCCTGACTGTATTAAATTATATTTCTTGTATAATACAGCACACTTGTTAGAGCGCATTTTAAATTTGTTTTATACATTTTTCCAGTAAACACTGAAACAAAATACTTGAACCAATAATGGCAAAACTGCCCAATTCAGAACATTTCTATCATAAAAGTCTACTCAGATTTGTACAATCCACTAGTATCAGTAAATATGTATAATCTCTGCAGAAGTAAAAGTCATCTAAATAATTCAACATTAAAAAGAGATCTGTAACTTATGAAGAGGTTGCTGTTCGCAAACAACTTTATATTTCATTGTTTCATTTACAAGTGCCTGTTGCCCTTGAAGAATAAATTGCCTATGTTACATTAAAAAATTAAGCTAGTAATATTTCAATGGAGAATGGATGGCAAACTGATTCACAGTTACTAGGTATCTCATCCAAAGGAGGACTACAGCATCCACCTCCTTCAAATGTACAACACATAAAGTTTCAGCAATCCATCTACATACCATGGGAGTATAACCCACAGCCTTCTACATACCATGGGAGTAGAACCCACAGCCTTCTGCAGCAAAAGCAAATATACTACCTGTTGTGCTACTAACAATGCAAGCAACCTTTGCATAAGCAGCACTAAACTTCTCTTTACCTAAAGAACTGTTCAGCACAAGAAATCAGGAAAAAGCCAAAATTTATTGGGGGGGGGGGGTAAAGGCCCAAAACCAGGGACACATTTTAAACATTGCTTGTATAATCTTAGACATTTTCTACTTGCTATAATAAAATGTTGTGTTACCATGTGTTTCCTGAAAGATAGGAAGACTGAAGCTTAAATGGCTATTATTATTTAGTGAATTCAGTTTTCATTGATTTTCCAGAAAACCATAACTTTTGTTTTATATTTGCTTACTGGCAAAGTCCAACTTGGAACTAAGCATATTTTCAACAGAGGCCCAGGGAGAAACACTCCAGACACATGTATTTGTATTGTGGGAGGAAACTGGAGTACCCAGAGGAAACCCACACAAACACAGAGAGGACATGCACTCTGCACAGAAGACACTTCAGGTGAGAATAAAACCAGATAACCTCTTTCTGGGAGGCAACAACACTACTGCTGCACCCTGCACCATCCAAACTTTAAGAGGAACAGACCAAAAGTATGAGCCAAACACACCAGAGATTCTGTGAAAATTTGTACAGTTGAGAACTATAACTCTTTCAATCAGAAGTTGTGGTATGGGTAGACAACTCAGGGTCTTGCTCCTTGTACCTAAGGTACAGATTTTGAGCCTGAGTATCCTTAACCAGAGGTATACCCAACTGAAAGAATGGAATGGTTCTATTCTATATATCAAGCATTCCACAGCTATGCCAAGGAATTTGGTACTGTTGAGAGGTATGCCCATCTCTGAAAATGTAGGCATAATTTACTTTCTATTTAGTTGCAAGTGTCACCAAAATTTCTTAAGATAAAACTGTTACTGATGCAATCTAAGTAAAAAAATACTGCTTGTAAAGCTGGGCCAAAGGACATCAAATGCAAATATACATTAAAATGAACTACAATACATCTGTAGTCTAGGAATGTAGCAAAACAAGTTGCAGCATTGCCCAACATGTAGTTTCCAACACTATCACACCTGTCAAATATATGGCACAAAACAAAAAAAATAATATGACATCCAAAAATGCAAACAAGAATGAAGTATGCTGACTACAGATAAATAATATAATTTTGGGAGTGGTAAGTATTATTAGTTCAAAGAAAAAAAAACAGCATGCTCGGTGCAGGAACTTATATACTCCCTACTGCTTGTAAGTATCTCTGAAAAAGACTACTGGATCTTAGCTAGAACTTCTGATAATGTCCAGCATGCCTATTGATGTGCATATTCAGAATGCCATTGCTTACGTGTGCATGGTGTACAGAAACCAAAGGTTGTACTTCTAATTAATTTTTGTCAGTGGAACTGTTTATCTTGTTAACATATATGTTCACAAGCAGCAGTATTTTATTAGTCTACATCACACACACACATGCAGACAGTACAAATAATTAGTAGATGTGGCTTGTGATTAACAGATAGATTTATTCATTTATTTGTTTGTTTATTTATTGATTTTATTTTACATTTGTTTACTAGGAAAGTACAATTGGGTGAAACCCATTTTCAGTGGAGGCCCAGAGAGAAAAGCTCCACATACAAGCTACAAAAAGTAAGAAGGACAAACAATATATTACAGTTGCATGTACAGAAAAAATACATAGGGTAAAGCTTGACAAGATATACATATAGATAGAAATACATACAGTTAGGGATATATAATATACATGGTGTCCCTATTCCCTATTGCAATCATGAGTACAAAACAACAAAGGAAAAAGCATTCAGTTCACATATAGATCCTTGTATTCCATGTTTTTTAGCTAGAAATATGATGAACTCTAGTATATCATATTTCAAAATTACAAATGTGAAATCTAGGTTTTTGATTATAGAGATTGGAGGAAATATAGATGTAAGTGTGTAAGACAGTAAGTGATGGTGACATGAATGTATGTTAGTATGTCAGAGGTAAAGGCTTGTTTTACAGCTATAGCTTGTGTGGGGTGGTGAGGTCTGTTATAGAAGGACTGAGCTAACCTCAGCTGTTACATGAGCAGAGCCATGCTCTAGTTTAGTGGGTTTTAAGTAACTTTTTAAATGGTGCAATGTTAGTAGTAGTTCTCATGGTTAGAGGGAGTGAGTTCCAGATTTTGGCTACAGGACTGGAAAAAAAAAAGAACCTCCAGCACTATTCTTAGCTTTGTTTATAGGTTCATAGGTTGGTACTGGGCTATCTGCCCAGAGGCATATATTAGCCCAGCCACGTTATGCGGTATTCACCACCTCTTTAGTAGTTCCCTAGACCCTTGTACTAGCAGCTAATACCCTTGGCCCCTATTTAGCAGTGCTGTTGGTGTGATCACCGGTGTGAACTTTCTGTTACCCATCCACTCATCAAGGTTCCTCTTGAAGAGTGATAGTGAGGGGCTCTGCCTTATGTAGATCGGGACCCTGTTCCATAGTAAGGGAAGTCTCTGCAAAGGGAATCTATCCCTCCAGAATGTTCTATTCATTGTTGTGTTGAGGTTTATATCCCTAGAGTGTGTAGCTGGAGTAGATTTGTTTTTGCTAAGATGGAGCATGTTCAACAATTCTGGGTTGGACATGGCTCTGTACATTAGACAGAGATTGCCTTTGAGAAAGCGGTATGCAATAGAGAACAGTCTTAGCTTTTTCAATCGTGCTGCATAGGGCAACTGTTTGAGGCCAGTAATCCTCTTGGTTAGGTACTTCTGTGGTCTCTCTAGCTGCTGGAGATGTCTAGCCAGGTACATTCCAATTGGTGCATTGTACTCAATAATGGGTCTGATGAGGAAAGAGTAGAGTGGCATCATTAATCCTTAGATCTTGATGCAAACCCTTTCGTGATCAGATGGGTCACATAAAAGGATTTTCTAACCACTTTGGCAACATGGTTATCAAAGGAAAGCTGACTATCTACTTGGGTCCCTAGATGCCTTATTTCTTCTTCAGATTTCAGGGGATTACCTCCTATGTTGTAATTTGCGGGTACACTGTTTTTTCCAAAGGGGTTTACTACACATTTTTTTGCATTTAGCTTGAGACCATGGCTTTGACACCATGCATCAGTCTCATTTAGGCCCTTCTGGAGGATCTCCATGTCAGCTGGAGACTCTATTATAGCACCCAGTTTGTAGTCATCCACAAACTTAGTCAGCCACAACCCTTCCGTGCTTGCCTGTACTTCTGAGAAGTATATGCCAAACAGGAGGTGCCCCAGGACAGAGCCCTGAGGCACACCACTCGTTACTGGTCTGAATTCGGACATAGATCCCGCTACTCTTACTTTATAGGATCTGTCTGAGAGCCAGTTTGTGATCCATCTTGTGACGTAAGGGTTTATGCCCAGGCTGGTTCTTTTACTAGACATTTAATAGTGGACCATAGTACTATATTATTGGAATAATGTTCAATTATGTTTTGGAGAACTGTTTTTTTTTCTGGCTAGTAAACTAGTTTTTGAGCAGTTATCAGCTGATTATAAGTTAGCAGATGTGGTATTTCCAACCAGGAGAGCTGTTTCAGGGCTAGACAATGGTATGATATATATGAAGAGTCTGTAGCAAATTGTATTTTATTCACCAAACTCTGGAAAACTGGAAACACGAAACACAAACAATGTTTAGGTAGCAAATCCCAGAAAACACAGGACACAGACACCAAAGTTAGTGCTTTCATTCACTTTTAATATGTGAACTTCCTCAGAAAAACCTTCTTTTGAGGAAGTTCACATATTAAAAGTGAATGAAAGCACTAGCTTTGGTGTCCGTGTCCTGCGGTTTCTGGGATTCGTTTCCTAAACAACTTTTATTTTATTGTAATAAGCTTCCAGTTTGCATAGATCTGTATTATTCTGGTTGGTGAAAATGGGTGACGCATAGAGGAGAATAGAGAGAAGGTGTGTTCTTGTGATGGCTATCCTGGTATTGTTGGTTAGAAATTGTTTATTTCTATAAAGTGTACCTAGTTTTTGTGTACTTTCTTTATAGTTTGTGATATATGTATGTAAAATGTCATGTTGTCATCAATGATGGAACCTAAGAGTTTTGTAGAAGATACCAGTGTAATACTTCCATTATTTGTCGATTTGTTGGAGAAAGAGTGAGGAGGCTTATTGGAGGTAGTGGGATGGAAAATCATAAATTTAGTTTTACTAAGGTTGAGTATGAGCTGAGATTGGAAAGCCATATTCAACTGTAGAGAAGGACTTTTAGGATATATCTTGGAGTTGTTGGATGGAGGGGGCAGCACATATAACCTTAGAATTGTCAGCGTATTGGACTTAGGAGGCATGAGAAGCAGCTGTGTATAGATCATTAGTAAAGAGAATAAAGAGAACTGGGCCAAGATTAGAACCTTTCATACATCGTATTAAATAAGATTGCTGCTGCTGCTGTAAAAATAGTTTAAAGCCATAAACATGTGTAGACTTCTAAAACTGCCTTTACTGGTCAAGAGTTTTAAAAGCAGAAGCAATAGTGCAAATTCTTAGCACACTGCTAGCTATTAAATGTTAGTTACAAACTGGAAATGCTGAAGTTATATACATTAGTTAATTTCAGTGGCACAAAGGTAGCACACATACTTTTTGGTGCAGTAGACTATGGGTTCAGTTCTCACACCGGGTAGATCAAATGCAGTATAATGGGGGTGTTGTACTCCTGAGTGTGCCATTGTTCAGATGAGATGTTAAGGAAAGGCCCAGTATGCTTGAGTTGGTGGTAGCTTAGATGTATGTAAAATAACACAATCATCTAAAACCCTTTTTTCCCATTTTTGTACATGGGTTGGAGTGTCACTTCAAGAGTGACAATCATCTAGACCCAGTGTTTACACCACCAGGTGGCTAGCCCTGCCCCATTTCTTCTTCCACATCATACACTCACACACACACACACACACACACACACACACACACACACACACACACACACACACACACACACACACACACACACACACACATAGAATGTCCAGTCCACCTACTGAATGTCTTTGTATTGTGGGAGAAAACTGGAGCACCCAGAAGAAACCCACACATACACAGGGGAGAACATACAGTCTCCACACAGAAGGCAGCCCAGTCAAGAAACAAACTGGGCAACCTCTTGCTGTGATGTGACAATGTTATCCACTGCACCAAAAGATCCCAAGGCACCTATCGAAAAAGAGTAAAGATCTTTTATTTATATACAAAGCAACTATTATTTACAAGCATATTTACAAATATTTTACAAATGTGTGAATATATACAGATACATATTATACATATTCATAATTTTCCTTACAGTCATATTAAATTTCCATCCCCATTAAAACCCCACTCCTTTTCCCATAACCACCATCTGATTTTACTTAATATTGTTGTTAAAATCCATTTCTCGTTAAATATAATTTCAGTTATTCTTTCATTCCATATAACCTATATGGCATAAAATAATGTTTTATCTTTTCTTTTAACATATTCTTTACTTCTGTTCTTACGATATCAATATTTAATTTCATTCATGTTTATTTTATCCACTTCTTTTATATTTTTGAATAAATCTTCTTTACATATTTCGCCCCATAACTTTTTTATTGTTTTACATTTCAAAAACACACATTAAGTAGTTTCTTCTTCTTGACAATGTAAACATATTCTATCACTTTTCTTCTTACATACATGTTTTCTTTTAATGGTAATTAATCTATCACTAGTCTCCACAAAAATATTGACATTCTACTTTCTTTATTGCACCATTTGCTTCTTATTTTTATAGCATTAGTTTTTTTCTTTTATTAGATTCTCCCATGGTTAACATAGTAATGTTTTATCATGATGTTCTTATACCATACTTTTTTTCTTTTTCTATATCATCAATTTTTATTTTCCACAAAAATAATTTCTTATTAACATTTTATTTCTTCATTTATACACTCCTTCTCTTCTACTCTTTTTTTTTACCAAACCTCAAAAATTATCATACTTATATTTATACAATGTTACTAGTAATCTCTCATCTTTTTCATTTATCCATTTTAACACTTTGTACAAATTTAATGATGCTGCATACACCATTGGGTTAATTAACCCTAAACCTCCTTTCTTTTTATTTAGATACAAAACTCCTCTTTTTACTGGGTTTTATCTAGAACACAATATCAATGAAAAAAAATACCTGTAATAATTCCTTTTCAAATACTGTTTGCAACAGAAATACTTTTGCTAAATATACTTTTTTTCCCATCAGTACTGAGTTTATCAAATAAGCCTTTTTTGTGAATGATTATTTATGTGTTTTCCAGAAAAGACAGGTTTGTTTTATTTCTTCTATTGTTTTCCACTACTAAATTTTTCTTACATCTTTATTTCCAAATTTTATACTTAACACAGAAATTTCATTCATTGTAAAACATGGGGCTATATTAGAACATTGAAGTTTCACAACTTCGAATGTTCTAACATCGACCCCTATTCAGCGAATGCTGAAAATAACGAAACGACAGAAAACTGAATTTTTTCCTAGGGAAAGAATTTGGTTGTCCGTTTCTGTCTTTTCGCTATTTTCAGCACTGTGGTGGAAAGTTACAGGTTGGGTTCAGGTAAGTGTGCGATTGGGCGCAGGTTAGGTGAGTTTAGGACATGGGTTAGGTATGTGTGTGATTGTGTGGATGTGAGTGTTAGGGCGGGTTAGGTGAGATAGGGTTAGGGCACGGGTCAGGTAAGTGTGCGATTGTGTGGACGTAAGGGTTAGGGCGGGTTAGGTTAGTTAGGGTTAGACACGGGTTAGGTATGTGTGCAATTGTGTGAACATGAGGGTAAGGGTGGGGTAGGTGAGTTAAGGTTAGAGCGCAGGTGAGGTGAGTGTGCAATAGTGATGGACCTTAGGGTTAGGGTTTGAGTTAAGGTAAGTGGATAGTTAGTGATGTTTGTACAGTTTAGTGTAGGGTTAGCTGTAAGATTTTAGGTGTTTGTGTGTGGATTGCTATTTGTTTGGTGTGTTTGTGTTGTGTGTATGTGTTTCGGAACAGCAATTTTTTTCCTATGGAAAAAATTCGCTGTTCTGCATGTTCGATTTTGTCAGTGTTTGCTGAATAGGGGTCAGTGTTAGAACATTTGAAGTTGCGAAACTTCGATGTTCTAATATAGACCCGTAAAATATGTACCTCCTATCTTTAATACATCACCTAAATCTTTACTTTTTTCCTTATTTAAAGCCATACCCCTATCACCACTAGGCATTCCTTTGTGCAAATTATTACTTATTTTATGCACATTTTGTTTTTGAATTATTATAATGTCATCTGCAAATTACAGCAAACCTGGAATTTTTAGTCCCCACCTCCTTCATTTTGTAATTTATTTCACATATTATCACAGGCATAACTAATACAAATAGTATACAACTCATTTGTCATCCCTGTCATACACCATTCTTTGTTTGCACTTCTTGGCTTAAACAGCCATTTACAAGTATTTTTTACTTTATTATTACTATACGCTGACATACATAATTTCCTAATTTTCTCACTTATATTCTTTCATTATTGCTAATAAAATTTCATGTCCAATTGTACCAAATGCCATATTAAGGAATCGTATCATGATTTTTGCATCTTTGCTATTCAAAATACCATCCACAGTTTCTCTACCATTAATAATTCTTGACAACCTTCCCCCTTTATTCTGCATGAACTATATGCCATCATATTTTTTATTTTAGTTTCAAATTTCTTTTATATCATTTTCAGAAAGATGTTATAATCATTATTATTCAACACTATCAGTCTCCAGTTTTTAATTGTATTCTACCTTCATTCTCCCATATAAATTTAAGGGCCTATATTAGAACACCGAAGTCTTAAAACTTTGAATGTTCTAATATCGAACCCTATTCAGTGAACGCTTAAAATATCGAACATGCAGAACAGCAAATTTTTTCCCAGGGAAAAAATTTGCTGTTCCGAAACACATACAGCACAAGCACACCAAAACAACAGCAATCCATACACATACACTTAAAATCCTACATCTAACCCTACACTAAACTGTACATACACTACTATCTCTCCACTTACCTTAACCCAAACCCTAACCCTAAGGTCCGTCACTATCGCTTACTCACCTCACCCATGCCCTAACCATAACTCACCTACCCTGCCTTAACCCTAATGTCCGTCACAATCGCACACTTACATGACCCGTGCCCTAACCCTAACTCACCTAACCCATGCCCTAACCCTCACGTCCACACAATCGCACACTTACCTGAACCTGACCCGTAACTTTCCACCATAGTGCTGAAAATAGCGAAGCGACAGAAACGGCTAACCAAATTCGTTCCCTAGGAAAAAATTTGGTGTTTTGCAGTTTCTCTATTTTCAGCATTTGCTGAATAGGGGTTGATATTAGAACATTCGAAGTTTCAAGACTTCGATGTTCTAATATAGACCCTAATTTAAGTATCCCACTACATAATTCTTTAAACATAAAATGTTCATTTAAGCATTCATTCAAAATATTTAAAAATATTCTTTTTGCCAGTCCCTTAAATTTTTATACATTTCATATCTTATTCCATCTGATCCTGCAGCCACGTCTATATTTGGTTGTCCTAATACTTTATCTAGCTCATATAGAGAAATCTTATTTTTCAATTCCTTATTCTCTTTTTTCGTTAACTTTTTTTTTTACTTTTTGTGGGGTTTTTTTACTACCTTCTTTTTTCTTTAAACACTTCTTGTACATATTGAACTACACTATTCATAATCTTTTTTTGAGTTATTTCTGTTTCTCTTTTTACATTTTTATTTCTTTCATTACACTACCATACTCCTTCACTTAATTGCTTAAGTAACACAATATGTCTTCTCTTTTTCCTTGTAAAAAATATTATTTATTTTTATTTTATTTTATTTGCAGTTGGTTTACCAGGATAGTCCATTGGGCCAAAAGAACCCATTTTCAATGGAGTCCTGGGGAGAAAAGCTCCAAAAACAATTAGCAAGGTTACAATAAGGTATTTAGTTTCAGTTATACAATTACTACGGACTTGAAAATACAGTAGATTAGTGTACAAATATATACAAATATTATAATCTTGTATAGCTGCAAACAATTTACAATATAGAAACTGATAAACTTTTACAACTTAGTGTGGGTTACACTGGAGGTATCTTTCATACATTTCGGATGAGTAGCTTAATACAAGCAAGAGAAATGTATATGAGCTGACATAGAACTTTTTCAACATAGAAACAGAGAACCTTTTCCATCTTAGGGTATATTTGCACTTAGGTACCTTTAAGTATTCAGAAAAAGCTTAATACAAGCAAGAGCAAGATCTATGAGTTTAGGAGAGTAAGTAGAAATTCTCATTATGAATAGGAGAGGAGAAGTGGAAATTCCCAGTATGAGGAGATTATGTTGGGTGGGAGCAGGAGCATTCCCACTGGTAAATTAGGTGTGAGTGAAGGGATTTTTTGAATGAGAAGTGATTTGTAATGGTATGAATGGATGGGGGTAAGGAGTTCCAGAGACGAGCAGGACTGTAGGATAAGAGATTTTTTCCAGGGGGATGAATTGGTTTATACAGTTCAATTAAGTTTTGGTTGTTAGATCTTAGAATTCTATCAGGGAGGTGCATTTTGAAGGTAGAGGAGAGGGATGGGCAGAGAGAGGGATTGAAGATAAGCTTGTGTGCAAGAGTCAGTTGGATGTAGGTGAGGTGATTGGGTAGTTCTAACCATTTTAGTTTGTGGAGAGCCGAACAGTGGTGTGAGGAGGACTTATGGGAGGTAGCAAACTTGGCAATTTTGTTATAGGAAGAGGAGAGTTGTGTTTTGAGAGAAGATTGTAGGTTAGCTAGAAGTGGGGCTCCATAGAGGAGGGATGGGATGAGAAATGTGGTAGATAGGGTGAGTTTGGTGGAGGGTGTAAGATAACGATTCTATCTGTAGAGCATGCCAAGTTTTTGGTGGGTTTTTTTATATTTAGTTGAAGATGGGAATTGAATTTAAGCTGACTATCAATTTGGACCCCAAGTAATTTGGCCTCAGATACCAGTTCTAGGGGTGTATTGCTGTGACTAGTAAAGTGAAATTACTTGGATTGAAAAAGGTAGCTTTAGAGGGGGTGAATACCATTACTTTGGTTTTGGAAGCATTGAGTACAAGGTGATTTGTTTTCATCCATTGTTCGGTGGTTGGGAATGCATCTTGAGTAAGCTTTAACAGTGTGGGGATGGAGGTAGCAGAACAGATAATAGTTAAATCATCTGCGTATTGGATAATTTTAGTTAAAGGGATAGAGTTGTGGAAATCGTTTATGAATATATTGAAAATAAGGGGACCCAGTATAGATCCTTGGGGAACACCGGTTGGGGTGTTGGTGAAAGGGGAGGTGGCTTTTTCCATCTTACTGCTTGACACAGAGACTGGAGCAGTTGTAGAGGAAAAACAATCAGCAGGACTAAAGTGTGAAGGTAAGCTTTAAAAGTTAGATGAGATGAAGGCTAGAGTGAAGTGTTCGTAGGAAAGGTAGTAGTAGACGAGAAATATAAAAAGAGTAAGGTGTGAGAGCAGGATAGCAATGCAGGTACAAAAGGAGAAATAGGTAAGAAGCTATATAGTAGATAGGATGAAAAGGGGGTGAGGCTGGGCAAAGGTTGCCACCTAGTGGACGGGCCTAAAAATGCAGGCAGATGTAAGAGGGAGACAGATGAAGAAATCAAGGGAAAGGTGGGCGCTAAGTCAAAAGGAGGGATTTTGAAGAGGATGGGAGAGAGGGAGAGAGAGTGATTTATTTATAGAATGGGGGGGGGCGGCTGGCTGCCAGTTGCCTTAGCTCAATACGTAAATTACCACCTGTAGCAGCGGTATACTAGTAGAATGACAATTCAGCCAGGAGTTGTTTAATACACATACTTTTCTTGTATCCTTATTATAGGGTCTGTAGGGCAGACAGGCTGTGAGGTGTATCGCAGTTGGTTGCAGGGGTTCCTTTAGGTTCAGACTGATTAGTGCTGGAAGCACAAGTAGAGCAGGGCAACTTAAGGAGGCAAGAGAGACAAGGTAGTTATGAGAAACAGGAGTTATCACATAGCAAGTTAAGAGTGTGAATATAATACTAAACAGTCACCTATACTTGTATGTAGATAATAAAAAAAACAATACTGAGTATATTATACTAAACATTCAAATAGAACAGTACAGAGTATGTTATGCTCAACATTCACCTATATATGTAGATAGCAAATAAACAGTGCAATATCCTTGCATTACAGATGGAACTATACAGTCACAGAGGCAGTTAAGTAAAGATAGCAGTTACACAATAACCTAACCCTGGTAGCAGCAGATGTAAGACATAGTCAAACAATTATTTAAATGCTACGTGGCAATAAAACACTTTCTGCAAGAGTTATATGTCCCTAGAATTAGTAGTAACAGGAGGGCACTAGTAAATGTAGTTCCTACCTATTTATATTCTGTTAAAAAGCCAGAGGCAGTCTGTGTCGTTGTCGGCTTGTTACAGATGCCAACGGCAGCCTTTAAATACATATGAGATTTCAATTTACTTTATCGGCTTGTTCCACAAGTCAGGATTTATAAAATAGCCATAGTCAGCTTGTTAAAATGCCAGTGGCTGTCTGTGCTGATGTCGGCTATCTTTGCTTAAATAACAATTCTCATATTTTTTTCTTGATTTCTTTCTCTTTTTCTTTGTCAAAGGTTATAGGTTCATAGATCCATACGGGGTTACTAGGCTAGCAGCCCTAGAGCTTTTATAAGCCTAGCCATGTTAATCCTGGGTTGCTATAACTGCCCTTAGTTAGATGGACATACTTTACAGATTAGCAATGACTGTCCCTGTTTACAATGGGCATGGGTGCCACCACTGGGGTGAAGTTGCAGTCACCAATCAATTTTTCCGGTTTGCACTTGAATTGGGTCATTGAGGAGGTCTGCTTCACATGAATTGGAAGACATCAGTACTATCAGGTATGCCTCCCAGCATTTCTTATATCCTGCATAAAATTAAATGGCCACAAGCTCCTTTGTATAATGTTTTATAACTCCTTGAAGACATGTGCAAAGGTGCTAGAGTTTAAAAAACATAATTTAGGGTAAGTTTGCCTAAGTCATTTGTTTATATTTATTATTCTGTCCCAGTTCTCTTCAATAAATACATCACATCAAATGACATTTGATGACCTTTATTAAACTTCTATAAACATAACTTTATTGAACAATATTTTAATTTATTGATCACAGCATAAACATCCATATGACCATTTACTAGGGTAATGTAACCATGCTAAGCCTAACCAAATAAGCTGCATTCTTACCTCTATGCAGTTATTTTACTTATGAAGCAGCATCCTCACCTTCACTCGCTTACTTACAGCCATATAGCCATTTACTAGGGTAGCGTAACCCTGCTCACCCTCAGCAAATAAGCAGCATCCTAACCTCCATTCATTTATTTTTACTTATGAAGCAGCGTCCTGACCTATGCTTGCTTCCTGACTTATCAAGCAATGTCCTCATCTCTGCTCACTTACCTATCAAGCAGCATGAATTAAAGGGTCTAAATCATATATGCAAATCTCACAAATTGCAAACGCTCATAATATCGAACTTACCGGACCTCGAAGTGTTTTTTCTGAGATCGCAGTACAGTGAAGAATGGGATATTTGCCCTTTCCTCACTGTAGTGTGATCTCAGAGTTGGAATATATATTTAGCGGGGGTGTGCCCCCTACAATAGGAAGTTCAAGGGCCGGTACGTTCAATATTATGAGTGTTCGCAATTTGTGCAATTCGCTTATATGATATAGAACCCTGAATTAAACATCCAACACCAAAGAGGGAACAGAAAAGGGACAAGTATGCCCCTCTTCTCCACCAACCAGCCTGACACAGGCTATTCCCCCTCATTCACTCAAGACCTTCAACAAAGCCTCCAAAACAAACCTAAGTGTATACTGAAAAGGTCCAAACCAAAATCATTCAGGTGTAGTCCATCGTCTCTGATCCAAAATGGATTCCTGTCATAGCCATCCCAATGCCCTAACATATAACTACCCAAAGCAGCCAGTTACCTAAGTAGCTTAACATTAACAAACTGATGAGCCCTATTCACATCCCCAATAGCCTTGGTACTACCTCTGACCACACAATACACATAATTGGGTATAACCTCTTAAAATAAACAAATCCTCACTTATTCTAACTACCAACTGTGGCTTCAGAATTATGCCCAGATCATTATCTGCCAAATGCACTACCAGGACAGAAAGGAGCTCAATGTTATCTAAAACACTGCAAACTCAATTACACGTCATCCAGCCTAACTGCATTCCCCTTTTGCTACCCAATGAATATAAGCAACACTAAAATGAAATTTCCTTTCCTAAAAAATTTACTTTAGCACATCACCGTACCAGATTATCTACTATATAACATTATGATGACCAGCTATCCACCATCTTAATCACTTCAATCTATATGCCTTCCCTTCCTAAATCTCATACCCCAACCATGCTTAAAGAGTGACTAGACAACCTCTTTCACAGAACACCACAGACTGAACAGCTCTCCTCATCATATACCCATACAAAGTAGCACCTGCCACCTAGCAACCCATCAGCATAGCCTTTCCAAAGTAAAACTTAAACTCTACTACCATGTCCACAAAGTCTGACCTAACCTCATGCTGTTGTGACTCCATCCACCCGTGGACAACCCCTAAATCCCCATAAACAAACCACAAACCTGCTTCACCCTGCCTCTGACATATCTCATTCTCACCTGTCCCCACTCTACTCCCAAACCGCATCAAATCTGACATGCCTAAATAAGCCTCTACTACAGTACGATGACCAATGTGCACCACTCCAGCGGCCTGAACATCCACCACAGTAGCATCCATCACCTGTCAGGTACACTTCTTTCAGGACAATGGTTGATGCAAACTCTGAGCTTCCCCATCTATGATCTCATCGTGTACCACTTCAGCTGGCCAGGACATCCATCGCAGCAGCAGCTATTGTCTTTCACGTCCACTTTCTTCAGGCCACAGACTGATGCCCATTCTGTTCTTTCCCATCTGCAAATACAAGAAAACTGTAAATCATCTGCCTACACATAAAAATTTCTTAATGACAACATTAGGTACTGCCAAGGGCCTAACTTGTTCATCAACTGCACAGCCGCTACCCTGCCCCACATCTTCTCTCCTCAAGAATCCGGCACTGCTGTATCCCTCAACAAATACTTTCACAGCCAACAAAGGAACATACTGCAGCAAAATGGTTTTATGACA